>NW_025786012.1:0-19794 GCF_021130785.1 Homalodisca vitripennis | reverse complement strand
TTTTTAGAAAAATTACATTCTTTTAAGTAGGGATTTAGATGGAAGAATCTATTTTTTTTTTAACTCAATTCAATCCAAACTAAACACCAACCTAATAAGAAGGCTGCGTTTATTAAAATGTTTATGTTTAATATAATAAAGAGAATGAAAAGGAAATAAAAGCCATTTTGTATGTACGTTACCTTCATATTCCTAATCCCACAAAAAGTTGTAACTGACGTTTACTTTTTCAGGGAAATTCAGATGAGAGATGTCCCTACAAATACCAAATAGTTTTCATGAAAAACCAAATTTATTTTCCTACTTTTAGTGTTAAAAAGTTGCATTATATCGTCCACGAAGTTGGCATACGTTTATCTTGTGCTAATCCACGAAGTTGTACATCTTGTTGGATAAATGAAATAATAAAGGCTAATAAGTACAACCAAATACATAGCGACTAGCTAGCAGTTCATTTAAATTACGGCTTCAGTATCTGAATTCAGTGCGTTTCCAGAAACCTAGAAGCGAGAGGATGCCAGAAATATTTACTGTGAGGACGACAGGTGCGGGAGAGTAACAGAGAGCCTATTCTCCTACTACCCGCACAATATCCTCAACTAAGAAACAAAGAAATGGTGTAATCTTTAAATCGAATTAGTTTTTTTGTATCCTGATCTGCATATAGCATGTAAAAATTAGTATAACTTTGAGTATTTTATGTCAATAATAATATTTACTAATATGTTCTTTTGATATATAAAGGTTATGCTACCTAAAATAATGTGGAAATTTGGACAGAGATCTGCTTCAAGTAATATAGCATATGCAAAATTTTACATGTAATTTAAATACATGATTTATATTGATCATAAAAACTGCTTGAACCGCTTGCCGTTAAAAAAACAACATATTATTGAAAACAGTCGTTAAATAATCTTTTAAAACTAGGAAAGTGAATGTTTTAAGTAAAAGTAAAAAATAATGTGTATTCCTAACTAATACAAATTAATCCACTAAATAGAACGTAATAAATACGTTTTCTTACACAAAAGAACATAACTGCTTACAGATGAAATTAAAACCAGTAATAGGGGACCCTAGCTAGCTGCCGGCCACGCATTTAAGGCTTCCCTTTTGGACATAAAGCTAAAGTTTAAAACTATGTAAAATATTCTCATCGTATGGTGTTCATTGCTGATGATATGTAAAAATACGAGTGGTCTGTTAATATTAGATGTTTCTTATTTATATCTGACCTAGATTTTATATACCAAAAAATACTCTATATTGAATACAAATTATGAAACATTATTAATTAACAGAAAATATGTATTTTTATTAAACCTAGACACTAAGACACAAAATGTATATAAGTGACAAAAACATAATGGATTTGTTGACGTATTATATATTTATAACACAGTTTTATATCCAAAATTTTCAAAAACAGAAATGCCTTTATGCGTGGTTAACCGGCTAACGAGCTGTAGCATGCTCTAGTATTTTTCACTGGCCACTACGGTTTTTCTATATGGCCTCCTCTTCTTTATAATATCTCCGCGTTCAAAAAATACAGTAACGGGTAATGTAGGAACATGTGAAGCTGTATCAAGATCTATTAAACTGCAATGGTAACCGTCTGGAGCAATGGGAGAAAACAATAAATGGACGAGTTTTGTTACTACTTTTGTTGGAGTAGATACTTTGCTTAAAGACCTATTTTTACAAAATGTTTATATAACGCTCACATCAAATGGTAATGTAGTGAACGTGTCACCATCATACGAACTCTACTATATCAAGACTATAGAATTTGTTAGATAATAATATGTGTGTGTTTGTGTGTGTGTGTGTGTGGTGTGTGTGTGTGTGTGTGCGCGGCGCGCGCGGGGTGGGTGTGGTGTGTGTGTGTGTGCGCGCGTGGAGGTGTGTGTGTGTGTGTGTGTGTGTGTGTGGCGGGGAGTGTGGTGTGTGCGGGTGTGTTGGTGTGTGTGTGGTGTAGTAGTGTGTGTGTGCGTGCGCGTGCGGGTGTTGTGTGTGAGTGTGTGTGTGTGTGTGTGTGTGTGTGTGTGTGTGTGTGTCGGTGTGTGTGTGTGTGTGTGTGTGTGTGTGTGTGTGGTTGTGTGTGTCGTGTGTGTGTGTGTGTGTGTGTGCCGCGGGTGTCAATGGGTGTGTGTTATGCGTGCGTGCGTTGCGTGCGTGCGTGTTGTGTGTGTGTGTGTTGTGAGTGTGTGTGTGTAGTGTGTGTGCGTGTAGTGCGGGTGTGTGTGTGTGTGTGTGTGTGTGTGTGTGTGTGTGTGTGTGTGTGCGCGCGTGGTGTTGTGTGTGTGTGTTGGGTGGGTGTGTGTGCGCGTGGGTGTGTGTGTGTGTGTGTGTGTTGGGTGTGTGTGTGGTGTTGTGTGTTCAAGTTCAAGTTCAAGTTTCAAACTCAGAAAAAGACATGTTACATTTATATACTACCCCAAGGCACCTTGGCAAGGCGCGTGCGGGAATGCAAGCTTACAAGTCAGAAATATTTAGTGCTCTATGCTTGGCAAACGCAATCACAATGCGAACTTAATATTTGTAATAAATAGATGCTAGCTCATAAGTCACAGATAGATTAGATATTAACAAATAATAACAATAAATATGAGTGACAAAAAGTAAACAACAATAATTGAGTACAATTTTGTTGTACCATGAGTGTAAATTAAACAACAGCCAATAAATAAATAAATAACAACTAATAAATAAATTAACAATAACAAATTAATAACAACAACAATAACAATAAATAAAATACAACATAGAAATCATTAACAGGCATAATATAACAATAAGGTGTGATAAGACATTGCAAGAAATAAATAAAGTATTTTTTAATAAATAATAACCAATAGAATATAAATTATCAAGGACCAAGGTTTTAATAACAAACTGCAACGGCCTTTCATTTATAAATTTGGGTTTAGAGTCAAGAAATACACAGTATTGACCATAATACTGTAATAAACCTGTTAAATATAAAGTTAAACCCTGCATAACAAAACTTGGTGTCCTACATTTTTCTTTTGCATAATTTGGCACATAGTAGGAGAGTCATATTGAGCAGTTCTCGTTAATCGGAGATGTCCTGTCTTTTTGGATACTCATCTAAATACTTTGTAAATAGATACATTAATTACACATAATTTATAAACAACTGAAAAAAATTAAGAATATTATTATCGTTTAAAAAAACTGCTTACTCTACCCATACGACCCAATGCCAAAAACCTGTTTCTCAATGCATTTCTTTGACACATAATTATAGGATTCAGTACTAAGTATTATACGCTGGCTGTGTGTGTGTGTGTGTGTGTGTGTGTGTGTGTGTGTGTGGTGTGTGATTGTGTGTGTGCGTGCGGGTGTGTGTGTGTGCGTGCGGGTGTGTTGTGTGTGTGTGTGTGTGTGGGTGTGTGTGTGTGTGTGTGTGTGTGTGTGTAGTGTGTGCGGTGTGTGTGTGTGGCGTGACGCTGTGCGGGTGTTGTGTGGTGTGATGTGTTGTGTGTGTGTGTGTGTGTGTGTGGTGTGTGTGTGTGTGTGTGTGTGTGTGTTGTGTGTGTGGGGTGTGTGTTGTGTGGCGGGTGTGTGTTTACAGAGTTTACAAAAACCTTTATTTCAAAAAATGGTACATGACATTTACAGAGTCAGGTGCTTAGAAGCACGTGGGACTTATTTACAACATAATGCAATAACTTAGGCTAAATATACATGCAGTTGGCAATTCAAGGTTTTTTTCTTTATTTTTTATTGCTTTTCTTCCCACCCAGTGGTGCACAAATACTAATACTCTTACTATCAGCCCATAATATATACTTAATTTACTACTTAATACAATCCAGATTATTTAACAAGAACCATCTCACAAAAATCGAGGTAAAAAAAAATTAACACGCATAAATATATTAAAGTTTTACACCAATAATATATATAAATAATAAAATATTAAATATCAAATATCAAATTAATCACATTTTTTGGCCAGAAGCACTTTCCGAATCCCCATGAACAACCCAAAAGCAGTAAGATCAATCAAAACAATATTCAAAATATCAACAAGTCATTACAATATATAAATAGATTTAAAAATAAATCATCTTATCAAAACAGCAGTAAGAGTATTATAAATTTCAAAAATATTAACAAGCATAAATATAGATAAATAGACTTTCAACAAACAAATAATTATCAAAACAGCAACAGAGTATTATAAATTTCAAAAAAACATCAACAAGCATAAAATATATAAATAGATTTAAAAATAAACAATTTTCAAAAACAGCAAGTAGAGTATTATAAATTATCAAAAATATTAACAAGCATAAATATATAAAATAGATTTAACAAACAAATAATTATCAAAACAGCAACAGAGTATTATAAATTTCAAAAAATTATCAAACAAGCAATAAATATATAAATAGATTTAAACAAACAAATAATTATCAAACAGTAAATAACAAATATAAAAATAGCCAATGACAAATATAACACAAACAGACGACAACAACATCAAAATAGTTATGTAAGTATTAATAGAATATATAATTTTTCATTACTTTCACCGCGACATATACATTTTAAATCTTCATTTTAAAATCTGGGTCTCGATATCAAATATTATGTCGATTTCCTAATCTTTAAAATACATTTATTTATTATTTTTGGTCCAATATAACAAAAATTTGTTTTCGAGCGATTTTTCCCTTTCTAAAACATGGAAGCAAGAACTGACAATATAATCCGGATGATCTTGTATTGACCCTGTTTTTCCCTAATATGATACTTATCTATGTGTTTTTGTGCATATGAATTTGCCTGAAACCACAATAGCATTATAGTTTATTTAAAGTTAATATGTTTTATTTTCAAAAAATACAGTGAGAAACTCTATCAAAATTTTTTTAAAGCTAAAAAACATTTCTAATAGCAAATCGTTGTGTCATAGACATCACCGAATTGGTTTTTAAAACATTTTCCATTACTCCCCCCATAATGGATTAATTTCCTCATACCTTAAACAGACCCTCAAATCCAAGAGCAAATAAAGGCATATTTATAAATAGTTTCGAGGCAAAGGGAATTCTCTCATATGAAATAGGCCATATAGTTTACCTATTTATTCTCAATTTTTTTCACTATAAAATAATTACCATAAGCGTCCCATTTTAACCACCTATTCTAATATATCAAACCTAGGTATTTAAATAGTACTGAACGATTTCCATATTGGTTTCACCATACAACATATTCTATTATTGTACACAAGGTGCTTTGTGACAGATAAAAAGTAAAGTCGTGTTGTAGAATCTTCGCAGGTTTCTCCTCTGTCTTTCTGAATATACCAAATTCACTTTGTCTTAGTAATTTTTTGTTGGTAAATTATAATTAGGAGTTTATAAAATCTATTAAGCGCAGTTTGACAACAGCTTCCAAATCATTAGAAGATCGATCTAACCTCTAAACTAGTCTTACTATGAACGATGAACATACTAAAGCTGTAATTCATCTGCATATTGCCATAAAATCTGAGAATTTAGTTTTAAATTTTTAATTAGTTCAATTTTATATATTATAATGAAACAAAAGGGGTTCCAAGAAACACCTCACCTGTGCCACTCCATACTTTCAATTCCATAGCTGCAGACTAGTATGATTTTTCCGATTCTTTATTACATTGCTTCCTATGTTCTTTACAAAATGATTTCCAACCAGAACCAATGCATTACCCTTAACTTCCGTACCCCCTCAGACTGCTCTCAACAGTATCTCTATGTCCACAAGTAACAAGGACTCAAAATGTTCCACTTTTTACGGAAATCGAGGTAAATTGCCAACTGTAAAATTTACTTACATCCAGCGACACACGCTAATATATTTTTTATATTGTTTCTCTATAGGCAACACTGCACTGTACCTTTATTTATGCAAAAACCCAAAACTTGATTATTAGCTATTATAGAATTGGTTTTAAAAATACAATTTAACAATAGTTTTGTTTTTATAGATAGACTCAAAAAATCTTTGGCTAGAGTGCTGAATCACGGATGATAGGTCGGTATGACCGAGAATTCTTGCGGATTTCCAGATTTATTTAATTGGCACAATACACGCTGCGACCTTAAAGGCATTGGGAAACACACCCTGTCAACTAACGATTTTGTAGAATATATGATTTACAAAATAGGAACAAAAACAGTTTAATATTTTTCTTTATAGTTTATTATATTAAATGCAATCCTCAATCCACAACTTTTGTTGATTCTTCCATTTTAAAACTTATTATTGTCATAAATACATATTTTCTGTAATATGAAAATCCTACAAAACTTAATGAATCTAATTTCTACTAAAAATTTAGATTATTTAAAATTAAGTCATCTGCCCAAATGACTCTCTCTCGTCCAATAGGGTTGTTGGCCGTTATCATTTACAAAATATTGAATTAATGAAAAACTGCTCAGCAACCATTACTTCATTACGCCCTATCTACCTCTGGTTACAGGCCCCGTTGCGATATAACTTTGATGTAAATTTATAAACTTTTCTTTCCTTTTATTGCGGTGATGCTCTTAACGAATTTTTTTCCAATATTTTTTTGTGTTTCCATTACTCCTATCCACCAAAGATGAATTAGTGACTCAATGTTAAGCCTTGCCTTAACCTGATCTGGCACACCAAATTCTAGAATAAAGGTTAAATGTACTCCAGTGTCATAATTAAAACAAATTATTTTCTATCTTTGGGCATATAATTTTATATAAATATTTTTTTTCTTATTTACTAACTGGTTACCAAATCATCTGTAAATCCATGGGTTTTCCGCCTTCTATTACTACTATTAATCTTCTTCTGTCTAACAAGATTGATCATAAACCATGTATTAGTAAATATTATAGAAACATTCGGATCACTTTGATTGACATTCAACAGACTCCATAAACGCTAGACCAACTCAGCAGCAGGAAAGGCCTATCGCGAAGTTTATTGCTAATCCACAAAACTTACTACAAAACATATACGTTAGAATAGTTTATTTATACTGGGAATCATATTATTTTTAATACTTATTAAAATTTGGCATTGATGATCAGTTAATACTTTGACTCTACCCGACTTCACAATCAAAAATGTATTGCCTTTGTGCTGCGAATTAGTACATGATTTCCAAAACAAGATACATAATTGTCAACTATTCTGGTAAGGTAACTTTTTACATAATTTATAAAAACCATAAGAGGAAAACAAATCCAATATAATTTAGAGGTCCAGATCCTTTTTCTTTAAGAGTATCCATATATTCATATCTCCAATTATTTAAAGTTGGGTTATGTGTGATTTTCAATATGATTTTTCAAATTCGTCTTTAAATTCAGAAAAATGTAAATTTTGCAAAGGACCTATAAATTGTCCATATATTGATTATGTCAATCCCAGTACCATTGCATAATGAAACGAGTCAGTTAGGGACATTAACATACTTCAGCCGTTCGAAGGGAGATAAGCTGGGTGTTTGTAGTGAAGAGTCAGAGTCCCACATAGATGATATACGCCTCCTGAACTGATTATTCAGCTCTAGGTTGCTAAGAGCAAGAGTCGAATCCTTGGGATTCATGGAAATTTACACTCTTCATCGAGTTCCAATCCATAGCTTCACTTAGTATTATAATTTTGAATTTAATGTTAAATGTCTGCAAAAGAAATTAATGTGTTCGTCAAAATGCTTACGCGTACACTTCTTACATTTAAATGAAATATATTTATGTCCGAGTTATTTGGTTGCAAGAAATCATAATTAAACTAGAAATTAAATATACAGTTTAATCCACCAGGTACAGTTTTTAAAAAAATATTTTAAGGTTGCTTCTCCCTCCTTCCTTCATCATCCTTTCTACATCCTCTTCAACAGGGTGTCACAACCCACAGTCCTGCTAGTATGAATCCCATCTAAACCAAAATTACCCTTTCCCTCTCTGAACCAGACATACTGAATAACCCCAAGTCTCTAAGTTTTTTTAGTATTATATAACAAGTCATTTATTGTACGCGGTAAAGGATTTTTTCTCTCAACAAATCACCTTAGGCCTGTGGTACATTATTCCACAAAAGCAGTGGAGACTTTAGGCGAACCCTATTTTTTCCTTAGCTTTTGGCCAACACTAAATTCCTTTTTTTCCTGTTTACAAACTGAACCACAAATGGTTTTACACCTGTTTTGTTCCTCGTAATGACTCTGTGGCATGCGTGAATATCCTAAATGTAATCTATAGGCTCCTGAATAATTTTCCCGCAACCTTAGAAAGTAACTCAGTCATTGTTTCCTTCTCCAATTCTCGGCACACCATCTATCAGAATAGTTACAATTTCTATTGTATTGATCCAAATTTTTTCAAGTCTCTGCTTCAAAAAACGGTACTTCTTTAGAAAGGGCTACATTTGTGTTTACCAATTTCAGCATGAGAATCATCTACATTCTGTTAATTTATTCAGAAAGGTTTTTAAAACATTTTCTTCAAATGTAATCAATTTCGCAAGAAAAAAACTCCAAAGATTGTTTAAAAGTGTTTATTTCATTTGATACATCCTTAGCATGAATAGCCAATTGTTTGCATAATAGTACTTTCCGTCTTTGTCCAAATAGTCCTAACATGGAGCTTATTGATAAGATTAGAATCAACCGGAAGTTACCTTGACACCCAGTTTTGATCCCCTGGCTTTACCTGGCAGGCTTTACGATTTCCACTCACTCCTTCCTTTTCTGCCCCCAGCGTTTCCAGTTATACTCAGTTGATGTTAGCACATTCAAAATGAAGTATACAGTTATTCACTGAGCAAACACAACACTCTTCCAAACTAGGAACGGGATCTTCACATGCAGAACAGATATTCCATTTTGAGGTTAACACAGGAGGCCAAGCAGACAACAAGTGTGCACTTTCACGGCAGTCGCGCGCCAACTGTGTGTGTGTGTGCGTGCGGTTGTGGAGTGTGTGTGTGTGCGTGGCGGGTGTGTGTGTGTGTGGTTTGTGTGTGTGTGTGTGTGTGTGTGTGTGTGTGTGTGTGTGTGTGTGTTGTGTGTTGTGTGTTGTTGTGTGTGTGTGTGTTGTGTGGTGTGAGTCGATTAACGTGCGGACAGGCTGAATTACGAGTAGGATTTTTATCCCCTAGAGTGAGTGAACAAGCGTTGCTAAAAGTTCAGCCACTGACAGCTAAAATCAAAGCTAATTACAGGCAGTCAAAACTGTATTTGAGTAGCAACATAACAGATTAAAATAAGTAAGACTATGAAATAGAAATTATAATCAAGGAAGCAGAGATATGGTACACGATACTAAAAGAGCGTGTGACTTTACGTAGAGAATCCAGAACATAAAATTGGAATATTGCGGTAAACCTTCATGTAACCGTAATAGTGCCTTACTATGTACATGGTACATGTTTTACCGCAACACCTTTGATGTAGTTTCCCTACAGTAACAGCCACGTGTTAGATTACAGTGAACCGTGACATTGAATTCTACAAAAGTTGTCCTAAACCTAGTTTAACACAGATACCATTATTTTTCATGAACTCTGAAAAGTCACGGTTTGATATAATTAACTTGTGATATATCAAAAGTTGCATATGTTTCTCACATACAAGATTAGTCTATATTCAAAATATTAATAAACTAACCCTCAGATTTTGAAAACGCCACATGACCTCTCAGAAAGGTGAGAAGGGTTGTTAATTTGTCCATTAATTCCTCTAAAGATTGGTTTTAAAAGAAAAACATAAGCTCTAACGTATTCTCACTTTTCTTAGACCTTTGTCTTTTTTTTGTTCCTTCTACATTTATTTTCATCATTAAACCTTCGTTATGTAACATTTTGTGTACGATCTGAATAATGAAACTGTTTATTCTATATATATTGTCAGTAGTGTTCATACCATTCGAACAATTATAGCAATATTAATTCAAACATTCAAAATATCACGACCAGTATCCAATAGAATAAATCTAACTAATTATTTAAAAGAAAACACAATTTTAGAGAACTAATGTAAAACTAGTAAAGAACTAAAATCTCTAAAATATATACTGAATTTCTATTGAACAAGATAGAAGTATGTCACTGAGTGTTACTTCTATAAGTTAAAGCCTATAGCTTATTTCATTCTTAACAAGGTCTGCGGATGTACAAACAATCATACGAAGAGACATTTTGGCATCTCTCCTGGCAGGCAAAAGAGAAATGGTTTTGCCAGATGAGTAATAAGCTCAGCCAAATCCCATAGATATACATGAGTCCCATCATGCAACTTATTACTGTCATTAAAAATTTTTAATGTTTTTACAAAATGAAAGTCACCTGATGAAATATCTCCCTAGATACGGATAGTTAGGCTATTTATATTACTATCATAGTTCCCGATAATACCAATTCAAACATGTTTACTAACGCTCAGGCCAATTCCCCTCGGTGAGACTTGCACACCAAAACTTTCGAACTTGATGGATTTACTCAAATGACCCTGACTTACAAAAGTTTTAGTCTGTAGGTCAATTCGGTTCACTAGTATCGTGCGAACAGAAATTACATACATAAATGAGAAGTAACAAGCCTACATGGCGTGATTTAACTTTTTCTGTTGAGATAATCATCAACAGAGAAATATGCGATCAGTGCATATATCTATTCAATTTATCTCCAGTTACCAGAGTAATCTAATGATGAGCTGATATATATATACTGATATATATATATATATAATTAACGGAGTGTTAATATTGAAGCAATCGTCATTTAAAAATGTAATCTTCGGCGTTTACTATCTAACACCCAAAAAAAAATAAGATCCTTCGACTCCAGAAACTAATTAAGATATAATGACGGCACTGCACTAGATATGAAAGGCTTCCCGAAAACGTAAATTCATGTTACAAGTGGCCTGTCAGGAGGCCCACGCATTTCCAAAAAAAATACCAGTGAAGGAGCTTTAAAAAACCGTATGATAACGCCTATCATTATGATATTCGCACCATTAAAGTTTATTAACAATCCAGACTTGGTTGATTATTCAGACCTTGGTCCCTATCATTTTAACGTTGATCAATAGTTAAACGTATAAGAAAAATATTATAATAATATATTATAATCCTATAGATAGGAGTCAGGCCATAGTTTGAAACCGAACATAGCTTTACGTTAGGTAGTTGACTATAAATCGTAAATTTAATGTACAAAATTAAAATATAAATTTTGAGAAAAATAATTGGAATCTACATTTCAATAAATCAGGAATTAATATTTACATCTTGTCCTCCAGAAGCTTAGAGTACATTTACGCAATCAGTAAATTTTAATGTGCAAATTAATATGCACGCAACCAGGTTTTTCTGGAAAGCGATAAAAAAAAATTACCCTCAAATATTTTTGATCGTCAGCCGACTCTAGTTATTGTCGAGGTTGAAGTGAAAGGATAGCAAAAAGATAAAAATGTGATTTGATATTATTTCTCGGATACTGATCGCTCCTTCGGCTCGCTGGGTGCTACGCCCCCCAGGCTCCCAAAGTAGTGTGCCGTTAAATTCGGTTATAGATGATTGATTTGGTGATAGGTAAAATTCGGACATGATGTCATGCCAGGTAATTCCCAGGTGAGGGGGTTAATGTTGACAGGGGGAAAAGAACTACAGGGGGTTATCTGGTCATACCAGGAACTTCCCAGGGGGAGGGGGTTAAGAGATTTGGGTGATTGGTAAAATTCGGGACATGAGGTCATGCCAGGAAATTCCCTGGGGGGGGGGGCGGGTTTAATGCTACCGGGGGTTAATACATCAGGGGGTTTAATTTACTCAGTTGATTATTTGGTCATAACAGGAAATTGCGCGGGGGGGTTAATGTTACCGGGGGTTAACGACACACCCCAGGCTCCCTTTCGGGCGTTGGCCAAATTCGGGGATAAGCGGAATTCGGAATTATCTTGGACCTGTTTTATTTAATTTTTCAGTTTTAATCAAAGTTTTGACTTTAATGGCGTTTTACGGGTTAACCGTTAGAGATACGAGAAAAAGTAACTGGACCTTTCCTGTCGGAAATTTAATTTTATTTCCTCAGATTTGATCTACGACCTACCGTTCAACCACTATCAGGCTGAATGTTAAAGGGGGTTAAGACATCAGGGGGTTTAATTTAGTCAGGATATTGCCTGGTCATATGAACAAATTCCCGGGGGGGGTTAATGTTACAAGGGGTTAATGACACACGTGGGCCTATTTTAGAGGGTGTTGTATCTGTGAACGTAATAAAAAACTCTGTCCCTATCTACTTTTAAAGCTTCACTAACGCTCAGCCAACTCCCGATGTGGAGGGGGGTTTTAGTCACTCGTTAACGTATTAATACAAGGTCAATCTGGAACCAGCATGAATCGCACTAATTATATTTGCAAGATTTAAAACCTCTAAAATTTACGACAAAGAATTTGCCTTTTAGAGCATTTACCAGGCTTACGGAAAGATAAACGATATAAAGCTGCCGAACCTTATTTGTAGATCCTATCAATAGCTGGTTACAAAAAACTTTACATTTAAGCTAGGGCCAACGGTTCGGCCATAATCGAGCCCGGAAAGTAAGTTTTTAAGTGAAATTTTCAACATAATCACGTTTTACGGCTAAACCATGGAAGATAGGGTAACAGACCACTGGACCTTTTTTGTAGATCGCATTATTATGTATTAAAATCAAATTTTTAATTTGGCCTAAACCTAAGGTTTTGTCTGCAACGGAGCCCAGAAAACAATATCTCACAAGAAACTTGTAAAATCGATACTTTAAAACGCGTAATGCGGCCAAACCGTTGGGGGTAGGGCAAAATGTCACAAGACCTTTATTGTTGATCCCGCTGTTTTATAAATTCAATTGAAAATTGCTTTGACCTACGACCAGCCGTTTAGCCGCTATCAAGCCCGGAATGTAAATTTGTAGGCGAAAATTTCAAAATATTTTCACTTAATCGTGTTTTGCGGTCAAACTAATGGAGATATAGTAAAAAGTCACTTAACCTTTATTGTAGATAATATTATTTCCTAAATCCAACCTTTGTTTTATTTTGACCTCCGACCAATTTTTTTCGCCGCTATCGACTCCAAAAACAAAGTTTTCACGTGAAAATTACAAAAAAATTGAACTTAATCACGTTTTTCGGCCAAACAAATGCAGATAGAGCAAAAAGATACTAGACCTTTTCTGTAGATCACGTAATTTTCTAATTTGATGGGTCAATCAGATTTAAGCTACGACCTACCGTTCGGCCGCTATCGGGCTCGAAACATTATTTTACCGAAAAAATCTCTGGAATGTCAAACATTCCCGCGTTTTGTAGCTGAACCATAGAAGATAGAGCAAAAAGTCACTGGACCTTTTTTGTAGTTCACTTCATTCCTGACTAACGATTTTTCGTCAGATCTGAGCTAGCTCCAACGGTTCGCCCGCTATCGGGCTTACAAAAAAGGCCTGCAAGGGTAAAGGAATGCGCGTTTTTTTCGCGAATTTTTTTGAGGGGTTTAAAATTAAAAATTCACGGTTTTCAGACTTTTCCTGTTGGTTACACGGCAAAAGGTACCTGCGTGCCAAATTTCAAGTTTCCAGCACTTCTAGAAGTACCTTAGAATTTGTATACGTGAGTGAGTTACACATGCGGCTGTATAGTATATTAGATATAAAAGATAATAAAACGGTATTGCATGTTTTTATCAAACAGAAACCACTACTTTAAATATCGCATATAACAGTGGTTGCAAGGAAAGATTTAAAGAAGAAGTGTTGAAAGTTACTACTTTCTATGAGTATTATCGTAAGTATTTTTCGCTGAGAACTAACAAACTATTAGTTGAGCTGACATATATTTCATTTCTGTCGATCTCTTTTTACCATATGACAAGACCGGAAATCAATAAACTTTGCACTATTGTTATGTTTATACGTAACACGTATAAGTAGCTCACGTCGAGCAGCTTCTGTATTTCCATTAGCATATCCGTAACAGAACATTATGTCGGCATATTCTTCATTAGAAAATTGAAACGGCATATTAACTTTTATACTGTATCAATATTTACACTTAACTTATCTGTATGACACTTCAATACAAAATATTCAAAACAAGTTCGTTAGTACTGCCAACGTATGAAAATAATATTTTTGTTACAAAAGTTGTAGAATAACGTAAATTAATTCGCAATTATTGTTAGTTTCAGATTTTATGACACTAAAGTTTTTTTACTAGTATGTAATTCATTAGAAAAAATAGAAGAATGTTTATATAAATAAAATCTATACATAATTATTTTCAATAATTAACATGTTTTCTCCAAATATTAGGATGTACATTCAGTAAGAAAAAAAGTGAACAGATTTTGTCTATTCTTCGTACGTTATTTATTTAATTAAAAATTTATTTTCTTAAAGTTTACGTACAATTTTTACTGGCTTATTTTACATCATTATCTTAAGAAATTAATTCTTTACAAGTTTTGTTAAAGAATTTTATGTGTTTTGTTACTCATTTAACAAAGTTAATCTACTTGAAACCTAAATGGAACTTGTTTTTGGACACCGAATTTTGCGTATTTGTTCAGATATTTTAAAAATTACTGCAGCTAGAGGTCTGGTACCAATTTTATTCAAATTTTCAGTTCAATTTGCATAATATACATTAGATTTTTTTGTCCTGGGTAACGCCCAAAATAATTTACTAGGGCTCCCTTTTAACGGTGGCACTGAAATCTGGGCGAAATCTTTCACCCTGTATAGCTCGCTAACCAAGCGTTTCTGAACCTATGTGTATATGAACTTTTTTCGTTATTTTCACCGTAAGAACAAGTCTTGACAGTTTCTCCGTTTCTTCATGGGACACCCTGTATATGCAAAATTTATTTCGATGATGGGAATGTCATATGGAATTTGGCTAAACAATAAGTTGTTTACATTGTTCATTGAACCCATAATGAATAACCATAATGGGAAAGAAAATATCCCGGTCTAAACTTTAAAAAAATTAACAAACTGAGTATAACAACCAAATGGAATTCTGACACCTACACTAATAAATTGACTTATAAAATTTAAAATGTTAAAACTAAATAACAGTTGAAAATGTATAATATTAAGATTAGATCATTGTTTATTTTACTGGCAAAACTTATATTCTAAGACTTTTATGTCAACAAAACATTGAACCATTGAACGTAAGAATGTAATGTGATAAGATCATCTGGCAGAATATACATAAACACTGTACTAAGAGAGCATTGACCTTCCCGTGACACGCGAACAACCACCCTTCTCTTTACTTGGCACTCCTTGGATCGCTGCCAAAGGTTTCAGTGATTTGATCTGGCTGTCTATTCCAACCTGAGTCAACTACCCGAATTTTGGTATTTGAATACGCAAACCGCCAGCAACGTTCCTTACTTACTTGGTGCTCACTAGCTCTCAGCTATAGCTGTCACTAATCGTATATGGCAGTCTATCCCTTCCTGGTCATTTACAAAGTGTTTTACTATTTGAACACCGGAACTACCACAATGTACCCTACTTCCGTGGTAAGGCGTTGCAGTTAGTTATTTAATAACTGCTCTAGTATCAAATACATTGTTTTGAGCGAAAACAATTGTTGGCTCGTTACTTAATAAAACTGGAAAACAACTTTAATTACTACCATAATCTTTCCCATCATGTAAACCACCACCACATTTTTTAAATTTTCACATATTATTTTAAATACTTGCGAAACGAGATTTGGTGAGTAAAACTCCCAAGTTTTGTGCGCCAGTAAAAGTCACTATATTAAGTAAAGACGTGTTCTTTCCTGTTTTTACAAATTACGTTTCTATTTTATAATATTACCTTCTTAACATTTAAACACCATCCAATTAATTTTCAAAAAGCTAATAAACATTGAATTAAGTATTTTTAACTTTATATGCTATTCTCTTTTCTTAATAATATGCCAAATAAGGTACCCTCTTATTTTAATATTGTAAATCTACAAAAATATCTTATGTATACCAAACGTAAATTTGAATAACGTTATGAGTTACAAATACAAATGACTGACTATTAATTCCTATAATAGTAGTACATATTTTAAGCTTGATTATCCGTTCACAGAACAAGGTAAACTTGTTTTGAAACGTTTACGATTAACCAAAGAAACAGTTATAACGTGAGCATTCAATATAAAACCATAAGTATTACAATGGAAAACCACATAATAATTATATATACAGGAAAATAACGAAAAATTTAAAATGTTTTAGATCCATGAGGTTGAAAACAAGGCATATACCGTTGGTTCAAATGTGTGTTTCATTCATTTGAGACTTCAGATGAATGCAAACATTCGAGATATTGCTTGACTGTGCTGTTTGCTCTAATGCTCATGTTACACACCAGGGTTGATATTGTCCTTAAACTTAAAACTGCTAATAAATCAATATATATATATATATATATATAGTTATTAGAAAATGAAAAACAACAAGTATGAAATTTTAAAAGAGAACCATTCATTAATATTTTACACCATACACGATCTTTTATTTCTTGATTTTGAAGGTCCCTCGTAATAAACTGTTAGAACCACAAATATTTGCATAAATTTACATAATTAATTTATCGAGAATGAATAATACATACGTACCATACGTTCATACGTTTCAAAATTGTTGAAATGGTACAGTCGAAAATGTGTATTTTTAAATTTTGCTGAGATACACAACAAACAGCAAAACACAAAATGGTAGGCAAAGTCAGTCACAAAGTCAGGAGCGAAAGCCAATTTGCATTGCTTAGTGTTGTAACTTAGTTAATCTTAAAATCGATAGAGGATTTTTCCTAAGAAAGAAAATAATTATCAACTACTGTAATCTACTACTGTAGTTTCGATGGAGGTCAAAATTAGGTTATCGAGAGGGTTAAAAATATGAAACGATAATTATTTTTTATTTTATAGCTTTCCTAGCTTGATAAATTTAACACCGACCGTTAGACTCATAAATAATATATTTCCAACAGACAAGTATACAAAAAGGCTTAAATTCACAAGTTTAATGCCTTTTTTACGGGTTTTCAACGCGGATTAAACATCTATTTATATCCTTGATGGTTAAAATGAAGTACGTGAAGATTAATAAATTATATCTAATATACTATACAGCCGCATGTGTAACTCACTCACGTATACAAATTCTAAGGTACTTCTAGAAGTGCTGGAAACTTGAAATTTGGCACGCAGGTACCTTTTGCCGTGTAACCAACAGGAAAAGTCTGAAAACCGTGAATTTTTAATTTTAAACCCCTCAAAAAAATTCGCGAAAAAAACGCGCATTCCTTTACCCTTGCAGGCCTTTTTTGTAAGCCCGATAGCGGGCGAACCGTTGGAGCTAGCTCAGATCTGACGAAAAATCGTTAGTCAGGAATGAAGTGAACTACAAAAAAGGTCCCAGTGACTTTTTGCTCTATCTTCTATGGTTCAGCTACAAAACGCGGGAATGTTTGACATTCCAGAGATTTTTTTCGGTAAAATAATGTTTCGAGCCCGATAGCGGCCGAACGGTAGGTCGTAGCTTAAATCTGATTGACCCATCAAATTAGAAAATTACGTGATCTACAGAAAAGGTCTAGTATCTTTTTGCTCTATCTGCATTTGTTTGGCCGAAAAACGTGATTAAGTTCAATTTTTTTGTAATTTTCACGTGAAAACTTTGTTTTTGGAGTCGATAGCGGCGAAAAAATTGGTCGGAGGTCAAAATAAAACAAAGGTTGGATTTAGGAAATAATATTATCTACAATAAAGGTTAAGTGACTTTTTACTATATCTCCATTAGTTTGACCGCAAAACACGATTAAGTGAAAATATTTTGAAATTTTTCGCCTACAAATTTACATTCCGGGCTTGATAGCGGCTAAACGGCTGGTCGTAGGTCAAAGCAATTTTCAATTGAATTTATAAAACAGCGGGATCAACAATAAAGGTCTTGTGACATTTTGCCCTACCCCCAACGGTTTTGGCCGCATTACGCGTTTTAAAGTATCGATTTTACAAGTTTCTTGTGAGATATTGTTTTCTGGGCTCCGTTGCAGACAAAACCTTAGGTTTAGGCCAAATTAAAAATTTGATTTTAATACATAATAATGCGATCTACAAAAAAGGTCCAGTGGTCTGTTACCCTATCTTCCATGGTTTAGCCGTAAAACGTGATTATGTTGAAAATTTCACTTAAAAACTTACTTTCCGGGCTCGATTATGGCCGAACCGTTGGCCCTAGCTTAAATGTAAAGTTTTTTGTAACCAGCTATTGATAGGATCTACAAATAAGGTTCGGCAGCTTTATATCGTTTATCTTTCCGTAAGCCTGGTAAATGCTCTAAAAGGCAAATTCTTTGTCGTAAATTTTAGAGGTTTTAAATCTTGCAAATATAATTAGTGCGATTCATGCTGGTTCCAGATTGACCTTGTATTAATACGTTAACGAGTGACTAAAACCCCCCTCCACATCGGGAGTTGGCTGAGCGTTAGTGAAGCTTTAAAAGTAGATAGGGACAGAGTTTTTTATTACGTTCACAGATACAACACCCTCTAAAATAGGCCCACGTGTGTCATTAACCCCTTGTAACATTAACCCCCCCCCGGGAATTTGTTCATATGACCAGGCAATATCCTGACTAAATTAAACCCCCTGATGTCTTAACCCCCTTTAACATTCAGCCTGATAGTGGTTGAACGGTAGGTCGTAGATCAAATCTGAGGAAATAAAATTAAATTTCCGACAGGAAAGGTCCAGTTACTTTTTCTCGTATCTCTAACGGTTAACCCGTAAAACGCCATTAAAGTCAAAACTTTGATTAAAACTGAAAAATTAAATAAAACAGGTCCAAGATAATTCCGAATTCCGCTTATCCCCGAATTTGGCCAACGCCCGAAAGGGAGCCTGGGGTGTGTCGTTAACCCCCGGTAACATTAACCCCCCCGCGCAATTTCCTGTTATGACCAAATAATCAACTGAGTAAATTAAACCCCCTGATGTATTAACCCCCGGTAGCATTAAACCCGCCCCCCCCCAGGGAATTTCCTGGCATGACCTCATGTCCGAATTTTACCAATCACCAAATCTCTTAACCCCCTCCCCCTGGGAAGTTCCTGGTATGACCAGATAACCCCCTGACGTCTTATCCCCAGGTAACATTAACCCCCTCCCTGGGAATTTCCTGGCATGACATCATGTCCGAATTTTACCTATCACCAAATCAATCATATAACCGAATTTAAGGCACTTACTTTGGGGGCCTGGGGCGTAGCCCCCAGCGAGCCGAAGGCGAGTTTGTTTATATTTGCTTTGCTACTATTTTCTTAGTCTTTTTATTATAAAATATAATATCATGAAATTATGCGAAATCATAAATATAAATAATATTTAGTCGGTCGGAACATTTTGTTCTTATATCGTATTTTATTCTTCAAAAATATTCTTTTACATAAAAGAAAACCCTACACCACTGGTTAAGGATCAAAGCAAAGAAATATTCAAATAAAAGTTATATCCGACTCAGCATATGGGAGGAGATACTTTCTACTCAAAGGGCAAATAATACATAGGCACTGGTTCCAATTTCTTTTTCTTTCACTGAACAAGCTGTTATAATATGAAATATATGGTTTCATTGTACTATCCACACTTGATTGTTTTCGTAAACAACAGACAGTACATCCACTTAACGTTATAGTTGATAATGATATACGA
>NW_025786011.1:0-19746 GCF_021130785.1 Homalodisca vitripennis | reverse complement strand
ATTAAAATTAGTTTATTGTGCAATAAAAATACCTTTACGAAAGAAACCAAGTTAAATTTAACTAATTTATTAGGGTTAAAAAATATTGTGGGTTTAAATGTTATTGTGCAAATGTATATACTTTATCCGTAGCAATAACTGTATTATTTACAACGTGTTGTTCAACTCACTGTTGTTCACTCGGTGTTTAGTCATCACTTATTAAATGAATAATGAATAACAAACGAATATATTTTTAAACATTTTTAATATTTGTACGATGTATTTGTATTTAAAATTTAGCATTATTCATTTTAATTATGTTTTTAATATTTAACCTCTTCTATCATGATATGAGTTTTAAATTACGGGGTATAAGATTCTATCTTACTAGCGTGGTTAAATGATAGATTTCTAGTTATTTGATAATATTTTTTCGTGGATTTTAAAATTGGGAAAGATTAAAAACGCGTCCCCACATTTACAATTACAGTGTGTACTGCTACTATTACGTAATTGTTAATTACTGTCTCAACTTAATAGTTCCGTTTTGTCCACTTTCTAATCGGCAGTCCCACGACTGGCTACTGTGTAATTTGTCAATAATATGCGTTGGTAATGTATTGAACGGTAATGTTAAATAAAAGTGTACGCTTAAAAGAAGAGAATTATACAACTAAAAAATTAACCATGTACCAGAATCTAAACTTCGTAGTTTATTTAAGATTTAGTTTTGTTTTCTCTCACTTTTACTTGGAATGTTTCGATATTAATAGTCATTAAGAGAAAATTCATATATTAATTATTAAATATTTTTTTTATATTAAATATATTGTATGTCATGTAATAGCATAAAATAACTGGAACAATTTGTTTTAGTTTACTAGATAACACTCAAATTGGTTATTATGATTTCATTTGTAATATTGTATGTATAGTCGGTAATTAGAGGAAGTAAATTGTCTCTCGTCTTGAGATATTTGAAAATAAATTCTTCCATTTATTTACCGATTTTAAAAATAGTTTTAATTATTATTCACTAAATGTATTGATCGGGACGCTTTAGCAGTGACTATAAGTTCTTATAGAATGGGATATTGGTAGTCTACCAGTTTAAAGTATATAACATATATTCCGAATCAACCTTATTCTTAATTGAATATGGTACCGTAGATGTTCTTTATTATTGATTAATAAAAAATTTTCAACCTGGTCAAAAAGAATACACTAAAACTTTCTACAACCCGCAACATTTTAATAACGCACTCTATGCACCACTGGTCACTAGTGCTAGAGCTACTTCGCAAAACCTTTGGGCGTCGTACAAGTCTGTTGGACGTCATAGTCTTTCCCGTTACTTCGAATAACCAAGACCGGTGACCAGGGCATATAGCCCACTCCGGTTTTTCATGTCATGCACTAATGTGATAGGTTATATATTTGAAATTTTGTTAACTGCTTTCTTTCGGTAATCTAAGGCATGCGCATATACTATGTACATAGATCTCGATTTTTGATTTCCAACATTAGTAACGTAATTAATTATTAGGTTTAGTTTTACAAATATGCTTGAACACATGGAGGAAGAATTGGTTGTATTGATTACAATGTTCAAAGGACTTAGCCTAGCCATAACCTAGATCAATTATATTGCGTTACAAACTATTTCCCTGTTTAGTTAACTAACATTTGCCGTGTTATGTATATTCAGTATTACGCTCTTTTCTATTACCCAGTACACTTTTGAAATAAGGTTTTTCAACCCAAAATCCCAGACGGATGTAACTGGACCAGTGTCATCTGCCATAAATCACCAGACTCTATTCTGCTCAGATTGTACTTGTTTTTCTAATCATTTTATTTTAAAACATAGTATTCTGTTTTTTCAGCATAAACTGATATACAAAATTATAATAATATCGTGGAAAAATATTTTGTTCAAATAATATATTTTTGTCAGTAAATAATTCACTCTTTTAGCCACTTCAAATATTATTTTGTTTCGTTTTTCTGTTCAGACACAGAAATCTAATTGTACTATTTCGCTATGCACCAATTACTCAAGGAGTCAAATCCGTCTCTGCTAAAACTGAGAGCTAAACGCTCAAACTGCCATCCCAAGGGTTTAACCTACCTATGGTCAGGGTTTACAACACTTACCACAAGAAAGATTGGGCTAAACCATTTTTTGTGAATTTGTTAATATTTTCTGACTTTTATTTTATTAATTAATACTTTCTATATTATGTCACATGTTAAGTAACTTTTGCAATTTTGAATTAAATCTAAACAGCTGCAATATAATAAAGTGGCCACCTACGACAAAACATATTCATGGAAACGCACAAAATAATCAATTTGTTAATAACCCTAATAAACTGTAGTTCGAAGACTAAATATAAAAACTTGAACACAATTACTAATTATTTCTTTACTTGTTTATTAATTTATTGGGAGCTGTTTTAATGTTATTTATTTTATAGGTAAAAAATATTTGTTTAATAATATTAAGTTCATCAAAGATTAGATTTGCATGTAATTTTGAGTAGTTAACCTGAAACTACAGATTCCCGTTTCAACATAGGTTATTTTGCTGATCAAACAAGCTATGAGGCTATGCTTGTCTATCCATTTAAAAATAGTATGAAGGTAATATTTTGCTACACTTGGTCTTTGATTTGTATGACATTTAACTAAATATATCCACAGATATATTTTATTTATTACTCATATCATTTAAAACCTATACATTTTTCAGATATTTAATATTATACTTATAGAATTGAAAATTTTTCGGGTGTAGGGTACGATAAAAGTGGACCCGGGGTTTTTTGATTATCGAAGAATTCGTAATCTATCAGGATGACCTAATATTCTGCCGATCTCATAATCTCTAGAATATGTGTAAATTGATTGTAAAAAAAGTATTATCTAATGTCCTCAATAAACAAAATTATATCGTTTTAAATTTTAAAATGTGAATTTTAATATTAACAGTAATCCAATAACAAATTAATATTTAATAACTATGAATAGGAAAACTGAAGTTGGGACAATATTTGATCCATCCTCTCACGGTGTACATTTTTACTTTCCCACAAATTTCTACTATAATGGGTTTTTCGGTACGAGTTGTCATTTACATTGTGTGAAGCCACGAAAAACTGGTAGTCTCTATCATCTTTCATAAGCAATTTCGTGTGTAGTTGTTCTATAAAATGAAGTGAGTTGCCTTGTTTTAATAATAGAAAATTGTTACTTATGTGTCAAATATTGGTAAATAGAACCTTCTTGTATTTTTGGTGATATAGTGTTGACAGCTGTTGATATAGATTATTTTTCAGTTACCGTAATTGTTCAAAATAATTAATGATGCCATCGATTGATATATGTCTGCCATAGCGACGTTGTTGGTTATGTGATGTTTTCGAATTATTGTTCCTAATTCGTCCTCCTTACTAACACTTATATTTTTATCGATGGTTTATGGTTTATAACCTAGACACTGAGGCCGGTCATTTCATCTACTGTATGTGTCGGGCTGTTTTAGGGAGCTTCGCGCAAGGTTTTTTTAAAATAACGAATTATTAGAAATTATAAAATAAAAGGCATTTATAATATAAGAGTATATATATTTTTGTGTTCAGAAATAAACGCTAGATTTTGCACAATCTATATATTGAAAAATTATACACATATAAAATTTTGTTCTATATAAACACATTTGTTTAATCAAATTTAAATATTTACGAAAAATATTTTCTTAAATTTGGGGGGGACACACATACCTTAGCATATGGAAGGGTTATAGTGCAGAAATATATTATAAGTGAGATAGCCATGTCTGTCATGTCAATATTTTGTATCTAGTTTTAGAAAAATCATGATAAGCTATTTCATAAAGGCTATAGAACCAATAAAAGCAGCGATTGCGTAATAAATATTCTGAAAATGCGGGCGTGTACACGTAAGAATGTTTGGTAAAAACAAGTTTTGCTAATACAACTTTATCTATGAATACATGTTTTATTATTGCGAATAATTTTATTACTTTTAAAATAAAATAGGATGTACTCTGTAACTAATGAAAATTATAGTTACCAATTCAGAATTATTTTTTGAACAAGTATATAAAAAGTAAAATTATCCGATTATTCAAATTATTTTTGCGGGTAAAACTTTTCTCAAGTTTCAAGCAAAATATAAAATACGTTTTCTAAAGCTTGTACTATATCAAAAATTTACAAAATTTATTGGTTTATAAGTAATAGGAAATATTTATGTAGTTAGAAAAATTATTAAATACAACTAAATATATGGTAACAAAATATAGAATAACCGCTGAAACAGTTATATATATTATAACCAAAGAAATTACAAGGAAATTATATATATTATTGTGTGTAAGGTAACCTATCTATTTACCAAAAATAAATTAGGTTACTTCCTAGAGCTAAAAGAGTGCTATAATAAATACTGTTTTTAGTAAGCTGAAAACACATATTTCCAGAAACTATGTTGAAATGGAATTTTGTTTTTTTAGCCAAGTTCATTTTGCCATAGCCTACACCAAAGCCGGTAATTTCTCAAAACCATATTTCAGTAAACTAGAAAATTGACTTTATTCTAAAACTAGTATATGTTTACACTACTACGACATCAAAAACCAACACAACTACACATTATAATACGACAACTAAAACACTGCGTAAAACTATAAAAATTCGTACAAATATTCCACAGCATACGGCACGAAAGTGATACAGAACTGGCAGCCGGCCAATATGGACGGTTCACAAACAAACTGGCGTAAGCGTTTTCTGTTTACGTTCAGAAATATACAAGTTTGCTACGTCATATCCATAATACCAAAGAGGAAATAATAAAGAACTCATTCTGTTTCCCTAGGCATTTTTCTTCCGAATCCAATGGTGGCCTAGATGAATTATATCGATACGTTACCGGAGTATATTGTAAAAAGTAATTATAGGAGGAAATGTTTTGAACTCAGACAAGATTTCTTACGGTTAACACTACAGTAAGCGGCAGTTTGACCGACATAAGTAATTTATTTGTCTGATTAACAGTTCTAGGGTTTAAAAGTAATATCGTTGTGCCAAAATTTCGATGCCTAGGTAAACGCACAACACAACCGAAATAACCAGGTTCGCTTATCGTACCATACACCTGAAATACATATAACGTAATTGGGCTCTTCATTTTGATTTTTGAGTGTTCAGTAGCTTAGATAATCAATTAGAAATATAAATGATTCTATTGCTGTGGTGGCCGCTTATTAAACTGCAGCCAAATCAACAAAAACTGTGAAGTGGGTCTTGTAAACCTAGTACCCAGCCATTTCACTTTAGGATAGGTCAGTTTTTCTTAGATTCTTCAATATTAGAATATTTTTGACTTGTGTGTGTTAATGAGTGTTTGGTTATACAGTGGAGTCCCGCTAATCCGAACACGTGTAATCCGAACGTCGGTTAATCCGAACAGGTCCAGGAGGAATTATTTTATAACGATAATGAAACGGTTATAGGAACCAATTACATAAAAAATGAAAATTGGTGCATCATTTCGTACATAAACAAATAAAACTTTAATTAAATAGACATACAGTATTTTATTAAGACAAATTGTGTATGGTACAGTACATAAATAATGAAAGTTAAATACAGTACCAAATTGAAACTTATAGGTTAAGTATCAGTTAAATTACTGTATTAAGAAGTGAAATCAAACAAAAATTGGACGTACAGTACTGATATTATTATTGAGTACAATATTAATTGTTAAAAGACATAAATTCAGTTATTTGTCTTCTGTCATATTAAAGAGAGTCTATTGGATGACGCGTAGTTTCGTACAACTATTGAACGCGTGGACCCGTACAATATCCAGTAAGCTCACATTGCTTAACAATAGAACTCTCACACTAAATACGGTAAATGTGCTTAGGATTCGCAAACACGTTTATTTGTCAAGAAATACAATGCAACAGTCAGAAAACATGTTTTAATAAACAATGTTGATAACTCTATAACAAAATAGACGAATTCTCAAGTTTTAAAACCGCATTATTCTGTAATTCTGGCTAATCCGAACAATCACATAATCCGAATAGGGCTCGGTCCCAATTAGGTCGGATTAACGGGGACTCTACTGTAATTACATTATTGAATTAATTAAAAAAAATATTGTTACCTATAAATAATACAAAACAGCTAGCAATAATTAATTAGTGTATAAATAATTATAATGTTTTAGTTCTGTGAATAAATATTTACAAATTCTCATGTCACAGATATTATTGTCGATTTTTCTAATGGAATGTGCTTAAGAAGTTAATAATATAAAACAATATTAATTAAGTAAAACTGAGAAAAAGACAAATTTATTTTTAAATACCCAAAAAGGTAGAATTTTCTCCACTTGAAAATCTCTAGTACCCTGTACATCCTGTCCAATTATATTGTCTAATTTACATTCAATAATGTAATTTTCAACCAAAAGTTTACTAAGCCTATCTAACCATAACAGTCTTAAGTATTGTATTCAGGCAACTAAGAAACACTTGCCTAACTCCTAATTACCTGACTGTCATGCACATGGGCTGTAGTATAATAAGAGGCCAACATTACAATAGACACTTTAGATATTGACCCATAGATATTGTAACAATTAATAATTGACACCTGTGTTTATTTTTGTGTTTAGTCTAAGCCAGTGGATAATGTATAATAAACTATGAAAACTTACAACATAACTGGACCCGCAACAAAATAAATAAGCAAATAACATTCAAAATTAAAAGATTTGCTATCAACTGTGCAAGAGAAAATAACTATAAATTATGTTAACAAAAGACTAAACATATAAAAATAAACATAATTTTAAAACTTATAAAAGTAGTAAGAATGGCTATAAACAATTTTCTAATAACAATTCATTAATAACTAGTCATACAGAGGAGTAATAGAAAAATGATCACTGCAGTAAGAACTATGGGCCTGAAATATAAATAATTTTAATTATGTTTCTACTAATGGTAATTCTAAGCAATATATGGGTCAACCTCGATTTTTCTCATATTACAATATAATGTTCCAATAGTCAATTATGAAAAGGAAATGACTAGAATTTCTTGCCGGAAAGCAGTTATAGGGGAGCAGGCAACTCATATTACAATGTAATGTTCCAATAGTCAATTAGAAAAGGAAATGACTAGAATTTCTTGCTGGAAAGCAGTTATAGGGAGCAGGCAACCGCGAGAATTACCTATTAGTGATCAGGGGCATTGACGTGATCTGGGCTTCAAATTTGGAACTACTCGAGTTAATTTTTTTTCTAAAAGAGCAAGCAGCGCGAAGCGCTGCGCAGCGGGCAAAGCATTGTGCGTGATCTTCGTATATACTGAATTGGATTCAGGCCAAAGGAATGACACAGATTCCTTTTACCAGATTTTTACGGAGATTTTGTATTGGGCGGATTATATTGGTTTACTTTGCTTTCCAGCATGTAATTATGTGTTTAAAATTGTTTTACATACATTACCTACATTATATTGTAATATGTAATAACAATTTATCAGAAAATTTTTAATAAAAAAAAGGATCACGCACGATGCCTGCCCGCTGCGCAGCGCTTCGTGCTGCTTGCTCTTTTAGAAAAAAAATTAACTCCAGTAGTTCCAAATTTGAAGCCAGATCACGTCAGTGCCCCTGATCACTAATAGGTAACTCTAATGCAATATATGACCGTCTGGCGGTTGCCTGCTCCCTATAACTGCTTTCCGGCAAGAAATTCTAGTCATTTCCTTTTCTAATTGACTATTGGAACATTATATTGTAATATGAGAAAAATCGAGGTTGACCCATATATTGCTTAGAATTACCCTACTAATAAATAAATAGGTCAGCAACATGCACAAAAATACCAGAACTAAAGACATCTAAAGTCTCTCTTTATCATTGAGTCGATAGACAGAAAATGTCTCATATAACTAAGTGGATGGTTAGAACCTTCCTCAAGGAGAGCTGGAAGTAGGTGTATCATTGTCTATGCTTCTGAGTCACTACTATTCTGTTTTATAGCAACTCCATTAACACAGACTTTTGAAACGTGATTGGTTACTTAGAGGTAATGTTTGATTTATGTATGGGTTTTGTATATTCAATATTCATTGTATACAACTTTTGTTCATTCCTCAAAATAAAACAATTTTGTTGTATTATATTTAGCTGCACCAACGTATCCCATCTTTACCAGCATTTTCCTCTTCCTCAGCAGTTTTTTTAAAATATAATAATACATTTATTTTGCTAGCAAGTCTCAATTACAATACTGATTTTCAGTGAATTCTGAACTTACAGACAGTACATATGATTTGATTATTATATAAATGGGCTACATTCATTAACTCTGGTTTACACGACATGTGGAACTGACAATCATTTGCTTACTGATGAAATTTGTACAATTCTTTACACAGGAAGGGAGGTCTGATGTGTAGATGTTAAACCGAATATGCTCCAAAAAGTACCTTTGAAGAACATAATACATCCTTATGAGAGATGTAGGATTTCTCACTTCCCATCTTCAGTGATATGAACTCAGTCTCTTAGGAAAGACTCGACCCAGAACACTGAATGTGCTCCAAGGCCTTAGTATTTTCACTTTGACATGAATATATTGTTATTTGTTTTAAATTGGGAGGTATCTACCATTACAAGAGTTTGGCAATTCTTCAGAGATTGTGGAGAACAAATGAGCAATGAACAATTTACATTGTTTCGACATTTTTTCTGATCTCTTTAGACAAACATAGCTCTAGGTTCTAGGAGCTAAGTCTTAACATCATCAGATTCCATGTGCTGCATTAAGACGAAGGTGAACTGGGACTAAATTTAACATTCATAAGTTCCTAAAAGTTGGAAAATATAGCATTGGTTAAGATAAGACTATTCAATTCTCCTTGAGAGTAAACCTATTGTATTGGTTTCTTTTATTTTACAGGTACAAACAAATAAACATGTTCGAGTTGGAATATCCTGTTCATTACTTGGAGACCACCAATTACAACAGCATCTGTGTGTCATGTTCAAATAACAGGCGGCATCAACTTATAGAACTATCTCTCCCGTTGAAACTGACATCCCAAACCAAAGGTTCTGAAGATCTAATAACTAATGATACTGATTTAAAAATAAAGTGTGGGACTTTTACTCAAGCGCCAGTAGCTCATGTAAGTTTTTACTGCTTATCCTAAATATTGGTTATATTGTTTTATTAGATTTATTGTTCAACTTAGGGTACATTGCCTTGTAGAAACTCTTTTAAGGTGTAGAAATGATGTTTCAAGTTTCATCTGGTTAGCTTCTTCTTAAATGACTTACCAGGTAAGTCCTTCATGTCATCTGGAAGGTTGTTGTGTAGCTTTGCTCCAATGTAAGAAGACTCTTTTCTGTCAGAGTCAATGGACAGGGTGTAGTTTGAGCCATGTCATGTATTGTAGTTGTGCAAACAGTGCAGCCATAGGGAGATCTAGGTTAGCTGCATGCAGGATGACTTGTTTGATGCACATTGATGCTACATTTTTTATCTTATAATTCCTTTCTGTGTGTTTTCATTGGTTGAAGTCCAACAATAGCTTTGATCCCTTATTGCTTTTTTATGCAGCATTAGAGTCTGGTTAAGATTGTTCCTCCCCAAGGCTATTAATCCCCTTAATCTTACATGAGATCTAAAAAATTAGGCTATTCTAGGCTGTATCTCTTTGAGTTTTAGTCTAATACTTTTAATTACATAAAACTACTAGTGTCAAATTACTGTGCCTGTGCTTCTTATTAAAAGTTCATCTATCAGGTACTATTTCCAAAAAAGATGGTTATCAATTTAAAACCTCTTAAGAAAATTGGTTTCATTTGCTTATAAAACAAGAATTTTTTTATTTTTTATTTATGTATCAACCGGTGTAAACTATTTCAGAAGTACAAATCAACACTTGGAAAATATAATAATTTAGAACTAACAATATTATCTGTAAACAAGCTAAGTTGTATAAACAATAAGCAATATAATATAGAAATAAATACCAATTGCTCTATAAGATAGTATTGAGAACATAAATCTTACAGAGTAAAAACTAATAGTTGCAAACAAGATAAAACCCAATAAAGAGGAATGGTGGTGTGGTAATAAACCAATACACGAACAGTTATAATAATAAAATAATTAATTATTGTAATATAATTAATGTAGCAAAATGTAATTAGAACCATTAATAACTCTAAAGAAATAATACAATATGAAAACAAAATATACATTTGCCAACACAAGAGTTTTCATTTAATCTTTAAGGGACCCCCCTAAAAATAAAATTAAGAACAAAATCCAAAAAAAGGTGCCACCATGAGTCAGCGCCATACAACAAACAGCTGGTGACCCTCTAAGGGGGCAGCAAAACAAAAAATGTATTTTTGTGATGGTAAGAGAAATAAAATCACTCAGGCCCAATAAGGTGAAGGAGATGAGCCAATAAAAAGTCTATTCTACATTTTAGTCCTACTACTTGAAGTCTACTCTTTAGATAGCTATCTGCAGGATAATTTGAAAATTATTTAAGATTTACCAGGATATGTTTGTTACCTGTGCTTGCTGCGAAACACCCCTAAACCATGGGATTATATTTCTTGCATTAGAAAAGGAAGGCCTGCAAACTTTGGTGAAAGTAACCAGTGGATCTGGGTTCACTGGATGATGCCCCCAGAAATTTTTATTTTTCTTTAGTAAGGTCAGGGCTAGCGCAAGTTTCAGCATTGATTCTAGACTGTTTGAAAGAAAACATGTGACAAAAAAAAAAAATTCTTTTGAGAGGGATAGAATCCATACTGAATCTGAAGGATTCTGCTATTGTAAGTAGCTCTCAATCCAAAATAAGAATGTTAGAAGTCATTGGCTTTCCAGCTTTCTGTACTAGGATATTATAGAATACTCAATCAACACGCATTATTGAAATCAAGCTGTAAGATGGTCAACTTGTTGCTTAAATGTTGTTAAAAGCTCCCATCACCTAATTCTGAAAGAGAGGAGCAATAGGTTTGTCACAAGGAGGTCTTCCAGATTGATGAAACATGCTGGTGAATGTTGAGGTGATGAGTTTTTATTTTTAAAAATATAGTTTTAAACCAAGACTGTCTTCCAAATATCCTTGGCAAAGACACTATGACAATATTGTAATGGGGTGATAATGTGTTACTGAGTCTGTTGTTGGCCCTTTCTTTCTGTATATAAATACTTACGTGGCTTTGGGAAAAGTAACCCAGTTACAAAAGGGATTTTCTTGACCAGCTTAGATGGGGGGAAGGACGGCAACAGATCAAACAACAATGTTTTAGCAACAGCTGGTGTAGTGGAATTCAAGGGAACTGGCCCCTTTTTTTAATGTCAAGAATGTGCTTTACAACCTCTTATAGCCTAGTGATTAGCATGATGAGAAGAGAAACATTATGTGGAATATAAATCCAACGGTGGAAGAGGATATCCCACCTGTTGTCATGTATAATGGCAGAAGAGAATTTATCGAGTGTATAAAAATACCTGCCAATTGTCTGGCCATCAAAACTCAAGCGAAGATACCACTGTAGAACATAAGTAGACGGTTGAAGAATCTGTATTAGTATTACTGTGACATTCTTCTTGTAGTTCCTCAAAATACCCTTTGGATTTGAGGTATATTGATGTGTGTGAAGGATGATAGGAAGAGTAGAAAAGGTTGGGTGAGATTTGGTTAGTGCTAAGGGCATCTCAACGTGAATGGGTTAACATAATACTTTATCACCAATATTTGGCCACATGAGAAGAAAATTGTCCACCCACTAATAGGGTGGGTTGCCGCGATTCCTGCACATTTGACCAAAACAACAAAATCACATGAAAGTGGTTGCTATTACGATATGTTTTACAAACTGGGGTTCCAGCACAACCCGGAAGGACTTTTAGCATTGTTTCGTCACTGTTGATGGGAAACATGAATATACCAATGATATTTGTCTGAGACCAAAGAGCAAACTGTAAACAATGGTGTCTGCCAAGGAAGGGAATACTGCACCAATAGAGCTAAATACTGTTTCTTTCGATGCCGGCGGTAAGAAGGATTATGCGCAAACAGTTCTTTGGGGATGCACAAGGGAATAATCTTCATTGACTAATCTAGAAAAAGGGTAAAGCTACATATACTGGTGAATATCATTCAAATGTTTATTTGGATCCGTTTTGAAACAAACCGAGGTGCAATAAGAAAAACGAATCCTTGACTGCCTGAAAAAAGTCTCCTTTTCCCCATCATGACAGTGCTTCATATTGATGCCTTCAGCAGTTTTCAGGGCCGCAAAAACTGTTTGTGGTATTAGGGTTCCAAAACTGACCTCCGATATTCCTCATATTTCTCCGAGACTTGAGCTCTGTCTTGACTATTATTTGTTCCCTAATATAAAGAAAATGGCTAGAGGTTGGGAAAGAAGATTTCATTCCAAACGAGGATGAGTGATGAAGCAGAAACAAATAGCTAGTTTTTGTAAATCTGGGTGACAAATCCTATATATTCAGAAAGGATCAGCTAGCTAAAAATCAGAGTTGGCCATAGTGTGTACTAGGAGACTACATATTTAAAAATAAATAACAGTTGTTATAAATACATTAAAAACATAAAACCAATATTTAATGACATTTGTATTGTTTTGTGAGGCCTTTCTCTTGATAAGCCCAAGATATCTTCTTCAGACAACGATCACAAAATAAATACAAATAAGTAAATTTGAGTTTATTAAATAATAGTTAACAATATGTTGATTTAATTCATTAATTTGTCCCCTATGTGGCCGTGGTGTTGTAGTGTGTAAATATAAATTTTAAATTATTTAATGGTATTATACTATACTAAATTATTGAATGTTATGTGTTTTGTAATCTTCGTTTTAAAGTAATATTGAATTTTTGTGAATTTGGTCCATCTTCCTTTGATTTAGTAGATCATCTGTATTTGTTTTTGATTTATGTAACTATAGACTCCCATCGCATTTTAAGGTATTTTGGAGTGGTTAACATGTTTTAATAGTATTTAAGTTTTTCTGTGATATAGTGTGTCCAGGTAATTGATAGCAGTGGTGTGGCGACGGCATGATTTTTTCTTCTTCTGTTGAATTTAAATGTGGGAGCAATGTTTTTCTTTTTATCGTAGTAATGAATTTTATCCTACTTGTTTGTCCAATGTATTTTTTGTTGCAGTCATTCACAATTTAATTTGGTATATACCTGATTTATTAATAATTTCTTCTTCCATCTTTTTGGATTTTTCAATTGTTATTTCGTTCAATTGACATTGTTGTTTTATATGTGGACGTTTTTATTTGTATGTGTTTTTTTAATGATTTTTAGTACATTCTTTAAATATATTGTGTCCATGTAGTGCTTTATACCAATTTGTTGTTTGTAATCTTATAATAGGTAAAAAAGTGTTCGTCTTTGAACTTTTTTGTTCATGTTTCTTTTTTGCTTTTTTTAAAATATTATGAGTTCGGATCTAAATCTGTTTTATTGATCCATTATAAAAAAACAGCAACATCTTTTATATACTGATAGTTGGCTTTTTTTGAATTTTTCTTTTGATAGAGGAGTGTTTAATAATCTATTATATCAATGAATGGAAGGACTGCTCGTTTTTGTGTTGGTGGTATGATTTGAGTCATTTTGTTATATATACCTGATCAGTGTGTGTTGGTTTACGATATACAGGGTGATTTCGGGTTGTAGTGTGTTTACCAGCACTTTCTGAGCTGATTATGTACTTATAATAAAAATAAAGGAAAAAAAAGTTCATATAAAACATGGGTCCGGAAAATGCTTCCTTACTGGGTTATCGGCCAATTGAAGATTTCGCACCAAAACATTGTGTGCAGTGAGGTCAAATGCCATGATTTTGCCGCGTGTTTATGAAAGAGATATTTTATAGGCGAAAAATGCAACTTTTTCTAACGGGATTTTTAGATGATGAATTTGAATAAAGTTCATCTCAGTAGCTCGTAATCTCATTTAAGTTTTTTTGTTTATACTCACAAAAAAAACAGAAATAACATAATTTTTGGAAAACACTTTTTTTACGGTTTAACGGGACAATTATTTTGTTAAATAGGCATTGAAGACCCACATTTTTACAAAGAAACATTGCAGATAAATTTAATTTCTGAATAAAATTATGTGCCACACGGATGTATTAACAGCGAAAGTATTAGTGGTTCTGGAATATTTAATTTTACAACAAAAACCATTTCTACCAAGTCGAAAGTGGGGGGTAAAATTCCAAAGCAAAAGGAAAAACGCATTTTAATGACATTAGAGTAGGCTACACATAAGATTTACCTTAGGATGCAATTTAGAATTTAAGTTTTAAATAAACTTAATTGTTTTTCATCTAAAGTGGTTTTGATAATACCTACGTACCACTTTCATTAAACAGGGTTGTTTCAAAAATCAGTCCTTGTTAACTTCATATACACTTAGCAGCATCGCTTTCTGGATTTTGATTCGAGTTATCCTCCCGCAACGCTGCCACGATTGTTTTTGATTTGTGCAGGCGGCCCAATCTTACAAATTCGATTTATTAACTCTTCACGTTGTATTTACTTTTTCCTGGGTACACCAGGTTCTTCATCCCAACCCCACTATACAGATATCTAATGGAGTTAGTAATCTGGTGATCTTGGTGGCCAAGTGTCGGTGAGGTCCACCGCGGACCAATCCATCGCCCGGGAAGGAAACCTGCTCGTTAATAGTGCAATTGTTAACATTATGGGAAACGTGGTGCAGGGGCGCACAATTCATGCTTGATAAATAATATTGCACATTGCTGCTAATGGAAACACATCTTCTAATAATAGTGCGTAGTTGTTCTGTAAGGAATTCTAGGTACATGCGGGAATTTAGTATAGTCCCTCGGAGAATGAATGTGAGTCCTATTATATCGATTCGATGAATGAGTCCACACCATACATTTACACTAAATCTGTGTCTTGATAATGTTGCGCACGGGATTGTTACTATGTGGATTTCCCTCTGCCCCAAGTGTGTGTTCATTTGTGAAGGTTCGTTGAGCGCCATCGCTCCGGGTGGTAAATTGAGCTTCATTCAGTGGAATTAAAAATGGTTCTATGATGTTGACGGTTTCTAATTAACCTGATTGCAAAATATAGATATATTTTTAGCATTTAAGTTGTATCATCGTTCAGCATTGAAGATTGTTCAGAACAATTTTTAATAAAGCATTGGGAAGTCACTAAGGAAGGAATATATGCTATTATTCAGTCCTACAGGACCAGATCATCTTACCCGATCTGAGATAATAGATAGTTCTATAAACACTAATGGTGACATAAGTATTATTGTTCTAGTTACATACTGTGATAAAGTGTGTATTTTTTTCTTAATACTCTCAGTAAATTTGTTATTTTCTAGCTGAAGAACACGCTTAGTGTTGGCCACAAAGAGCAGTTGTTTTCACATAAGAATACGCTAAAGTATTACAGTAATATGCGTTTTCTCTTCGGATAAAACTCAGAGGTAAATTCTACACAGGATGTATGTATAACAATAATTACTATTGTAACGCATTGTAAAATTATAAAAAATTCATTTGCAGCATATCACATGTTATTGAAAAGAGGTCTGTGTGTACTCTGTTGGATCCGACTGTAGATTGTTCGCAGCCAGCCGAGCGAGTTATTGCTGAGTTTGTCTTCATAGCCAGTATATGGTGCTACATTTATTTTTACAGCGTACACGTCCATGTTCTCCTCACATAGCTTGATGCATATGACTTCTAAGTTAATAAATTTTTTAAATATTTTAAATTCTATAGATGTACTTTGTTGTTAGGTTATTTTTACTCTGTCACAATGAAAAAACAGAATGCAGCATTTAAGCAAAGCCATGTCAAATGTTTGAAAAATAACCTTATGATACAATCCAACATCTGTTCTCTGGAGTTGTCACATGCAATCACAACAGTAATTCCTGCTCCTCTACTCAAGTTTTAGAACATATGTACGCTTTTAACTGTGCATTTACAGCAAAATACGTTAAGTCAGTAGTGCATGATTATAGGTAAACGCGCTAACAAAAATAATCTTGCGATTGATTTGAGTTCGCACGCAGGGTGGGGGTAAATGTATCTCTCCGCCGCCCCTCATGCAATCTTCCCACCACTGCTCGGCGCTCACTCTAATTATCAATCGTAATAAACATCAGCTGACTCATCCGGCTCAGTCGGTATTCCGTTCACTTGCTGCGACCCGTTTCAGTTGAATCCGGTCAAGTACAGAGTTACCTAAGCCTTCCCGCTCTAGAGCGTGTTTTACCTGGTCATCAGGTGGCTTTCTGAACAAAATGAACGAATGAACGAACTGGACGTAATTGAACCAAGATGGTAATGAAAGGATCTGCAATTGCAAAAATGTGTTCGGATAGAGGCATGATACAAACATATTTTTACAAGTGAATGGATTGATATATAATACCAATGAAAAATGTATTGTTTCAAGAATCTAGTAAATGTAAACATATCTTATTAATAGAAATGAATTAACAAAAATTAACTGTAAATTGTTTACTATAATGCATTATTAAACTATTTTAAAACTATTAATACTTAAGAAACAATGGACTATGGTTGATTAATATGCCTTTGATTTATCTATAAGATTATTTCACTAACGCACAAATTGTTTTCAATAAATTTACTAAATAATCAAACAGACACATATTGCATTGTTTGAAAAATAATTTATTTTTATATAATAACAAACACATTTTAAACATTTAATCGATTAAGTTACCACCACTTTTCGATAATTACCCAGGCTGAGTCCATTAAAATACATATTACGCACACTACTACACACAGGAATGACGCCTCCCTCTCAGATCGACCCTGCACATCGCACCTGATATATCTTAACGACCCATGTGTTACCACATGATAACCTTTATAAATGCTAATTGGCAATCAATTTTAAACAGCAACCAAGTGTTAATATATTTTACATTGCAACTTCAGTAATATTTATTACAATTTCAATAGGACAATCGAATAAATTTAAAACGAGGTCAAAAAAAGCTAAAACCATGGTATTACTTTCAGTATTTAGTCCCAATGCTATAACTTGACAAAGAGATGTGAATTACGTAAAAATTTAGTGATAAAAGCAACCATTTTAATGTGGAGCTTAAAACCTCCGCTATGTCAATTGCAGGAACATTTTAAGCATAAAAATTCTAAAGACAAACTAAAAAATATTATTGTTTGTGATAGAATTCGAACCAAGCTATAATGGGGATTTAAATATGTTTTGGTGGGGGGGGTTTTAATTAAATTTGAGTGGTGGAGGGGTTAACTAAAGTTTCCTTCTACTAAATAGATATATTGCCAAATACCAAATTACTACGAATGACAAAAAATTAAGCTTGAAAGTAGGCTACCGAATTTAATAAATTCTTTACTTTAATGTGGTTGGTCAGAACTTGGCGAAAACTCATAATGCGCTCATAATATAAACAATTTTTTTTCGAGAGACAGATCTTATAGGCTATCATTCGACCTTTAAACATACACACTGTTACAAAGAGGTTATACGTTTACGTATCCAGTTTGAGAGGAAATATCGCATCGTTGGGCACGATTACAATACCTGCAAGTAGAATTAAAAAAATCACAAACACATTTCATTTTTTGACAGAAATAAATACATCCGCAAGTCCATTTTTGCCTTCGGACAATTACGAGAAAGTACTCACAGATAAGGAAATTAAAGTGGTGTCTAATTTTTGTCTTTTCGTTCAATCTCGCAACTTTCATTTGGAATTATTAGTCCATGGTGCTGCTTTCAAAAACTATTTCTTGAGCCATTAATTTTTTGAACAAAAAAACGATACCTAATAAATAATAATGTTCTTTAATTAAGATGCACAACATACTTCTTTAGAATTAATTTTTCTTCGGAGGGTAAGAACTGTGATGACTATAAAGAAATCTTCGTTAATCCAAAACCATTACTTATTCTACTTATAACATTAATTTTCATACTATTTTTAGCGCGTTGAGAACTTATACTTCATAACAACAAGTAGTACTCATCAAGACAAGGGTTTCGTCATTACAGTTTCTATATTAAAAAAAAATAACATTCATAGCAGTAAACGCCAAATTTGTATTATATTTCTCAAGTTTTGTACCGTATAACGTGTGTTTTGAGGTTACAAACCTTCGCTTCTGTGTTGGCAATTACCTAGAATCTTTACTGGTTTTTAAAAAACGCGTGAAGGATGGGGTTACTATTGTTAGATGGGCGAAGAAGTTATATAGACTTTATAGTCCCTTGTTTTTATCGCTGAATGCTTCTAACCCTTTCCCTTCGCTATTTGATTTGTTATTCGGTCTGTTCCTTCACTATAATTTACCATTTAATTAATACTTCGCATACGGACCAAGTGCAGCGCAAAACTTAGATTTATACTCGGTTACGTATCAATATCAATGTGACTCATCAATTGCCTGCGTAGTCACTAGTTGTCATTACCATCCAGCCGGATTAAATAATAAATTCTAAAACCATTAATAATATCAAAAATTACTTACAAGACTACTATTTTTACTTATCAAAAATCGCATTATGTTCTATTATTACGTTTTTGAGATTCCAATATTCACGGACCAGAGCCTACGCACAGGTCCTAGGCCCATGTAGGTTCATCCCTGTTTTTATATTCTCTTACTATTTACAAATTTTAATTGAATTTAATTGAATTATATGTCAATGGTTTATTTATATTTAAGAAACAATTTAAAATGTACGTATTAGTTTCGTATTGTTACACTCTGGTGATATCATGATTTCAGACATTGTAATATATTTGCTTACGTTTGTTGCATATCGTGTTATATGTGTTTTATTGTACTATTTTTGTTGAAGAATATTAAAACCAATTTTCAATTCCTATTTTTACATTTTCCCAGGCTTTGAGAAAAAAGTATGCATAATTTATTCAGTTGCACATGCGCCGTGTTAAATTGAACAATCTTTCAAAGTGAAACGTTAGGCTCTTTTGAAACACTCCGATTTCCGGATCACTCGTACCATTTCACCTGACTGGACTCGTTCAAATTGAACGGTCCAAGTTAATAACTTGCAGCATAAACCAATATGGTTCGTTGTCGAGCAAGACAAGAATTAAACAGTCTGACAAGAAGTATGTGGGCTCCGCCAACTCGCCACTCCCCCCCCCCCCGCGGCCGGAGGGAGGGCCCTCCTGGGGCGCTGTGCTGCTCATATATTTGCTTCTGCGAAGGTTTCTTTATTTTGCGGTCTTCACCTATTAGTACTTTGGTTATTTTTGTCTCAGTATATCAATGAGCCCAATGTATGATCTAATTTGTACTATAAATTTACAGACTGTTTAAAAAACCTTCTTATGTTGTCCTTTTGACATATGTAGGCTTCTCTGTTACCTGCTTATATGTATGTATGCTTATTGTATACATAAATTACAGAATATTGGTTTTTCATGGGTTTATTTATTTAGTTCACAACGCCAATGTGGTTAATTGTAACATAATGTTTTCTTGTGCAGTGAACAATTGTTTTAATATTTTGTTTTTAAAAGTGTTTTTGCAATATTGCTTGCAGATGAAATTAAAGTTGACTATCTCATGAA
>NW_025786010.1:0-20031 GCF_021130785.1 Homalodisca vitripennis | reverse complement strand
TGTCTATGGAGACAGCGTTGTAGAGTTTGTTTGAAAATTGCCTGAATAAGGTTATGTTTATGTTTTGAGTTTCGTTTTAGTAATTATTGTTATATTACTCAATATTTTCGCTTTGTTATTATATGGGGGAGGTTTAGCATTTTAAGAGTAGATATTACAGTAAAAATATTAAAATGCATGTTTTATGTGTGATTAAATAAACTTCAACGAAGATTCCCATTGAAATGTTGCTGTTATAAAGAGATTTTTCTAACGTTTTATAACACACTATAATAAAAATTTAAATGTGCACAAATCCTCTGGATATGTAATTCAAGTATCTTTAAAAATAAGTAAAAGAAGGAATCGTTTCTCTATGATCAAAAAACACTAAATTTCATGTACATTTTTTCTAGAACCTTAGCCTGTTTTTGTCCAACATGCCTCATTGAGATCTTTTCGCATAGTTACAAACCAAAAAATAACTCCACTGCAGCTTTTCAAACTACGAGGGGATGTGGTCTAGGTTTTCTCTGGCAGACTGAAAGGGTTAAACATCATATTCCACAATTAAGAATATTTAATCTGAAGACAAATTAATGAAATCTTCATATTAACACAAACGTTTTATAATATACTTCAGCTATTAAACAAGAAATGAGTTTGTCACATTTATAAGCTACACTAGCTCTGCTACGGGTCATGTAACATAATGAATCGACCACTCTTTTTCGCTAACTCGTTATGTCCACCAAAATTGAAAAATTTGAAGAGTTATGAGATGGCCAACGGATAGAAGGACAAGGTCTTACTCCATCCATTTTGCTGTTTGAGACAAGATGCATTAATTCAGTTTCTTTTCCCCTTTAAAACATAAGCTGTAACAATACGCAAGCAGTTTCCAAAAACGCGTCAATGGTCCACGTTAACAGCTAACAGTTCGCTAGCTCGATAACGTCTTATATCCTTGCAGTTGAGTACAGCAACAATGGGGCCGTTGTGGCCAGTACGGGTTGGTTAATGACTGCTCAGACACGAGCACAGTTCTTCAAAATCCTTTTATGCTCCATAAGTAGAATTTACAATGCTATTTTATAAAATATTAATATAAAAAGTTAAACATCTGATGTTAGTAAATATGTTCATGTCGATACGTTTTCTGGTTTTGGTAAGACTACGACGATGTTAACATGAAACATTGAAAGTAAAATATATTCATAGCAGGGAGATTTTGTGACGGTGGTTGGCTAAGTGTCACTGCGTGATTACTTCAATCAGATATTATTTAGTTTTCGGATTATTGATGCTACAAGGGATTTTGTATTGACTTGACAATAATGGAAAATGAAGACGGAATTGTTGATGGTGAATTATAAAATAAACACCTAGCACCACCTGATATACGGTAGTTAATAAAGAGAAGAACGCAGGCATCAAGGGAAGAAGTCAGTCGCCAAAATTGACATTAGAGGTTTGATATAATGACTTACTTCTATATATAAGCCCTTATCTATTTCTACAAGTTACAATAGATTGTGACAACCTTAAAATTTCCAGGGTTTAACCTTTACTTGCTAGTTTTGGTGTATCACATATATTCAGTTATACTATAATGATAATGTTTATATATTTCATAAGGACCATTTAATTCTACACCACCTTCTTTTCAATATAGCTGCAAGATAAGTATACCAACAATGCCCTTCCTGCTACACACAATGGAGGTTCATTCAATTGTCTGAGCTTGGCATGCAGGGACTTTATAAAGATGAACCAAACAAGTATATCTACCAAGACTGACCTCCTTCAGATCAAGTGCAGGAACGAATTCATTTTAAATTTTATCTGACTGGTACGGAAACCGCAAAGCGTTTGTGGGGTACCCTGATACTACATAAAACGAAAACAGGTAACAAGAAAGTATTTCGACTAAGAAACAGAGAAACAGTGGGGTTATGTCAGATAGATTTCCCGGTGTTTCATGTAATCATTTACAGATAACATTGGGGAGTCATAAAGGATCGAGTACAGATTCCTCTATATAAAATTTATTCTTGAAACAGGTGTCAGACACACGGTATTGACGAAACGGCGGTGGTGATACTAGGTCACAAAAAACTTTCAAGGTCAGAAGCAAGCTGTAACTGCTATTGATTTAATCACTTAGCTCGTGGTCGTGTGTGAGCTCACCATATATATATTAGAGTGGAAAAAACCATCCAAAGGAAGTAGTTATCGAGTGATACCAGTCATATATCCGATATACAAAAGCTACATTATGCTTGTACAATGATTAAGGCTTGTGACAACTTTCAGGTAAGATAATTATAGAATACTGTCCGAAGTATCTTTTCATTGCAATATTAGAATATTTGTGGGGGGTCGGATCACCAAAGCAACAGATTGTTTGCTCATACTGTCACGTTCACAAAAGAAAATTTAACAGTTAACATATCAGTGAACAGGAAAAAACCAAATTAGAAACTGAGTTTTAAAGGTGCTATTAAGATGAAGCATACTGGCCATTCTTCGATCATATTCGCAATGGAGACTTGAAGGCCACACTAAAATATTAACCATTTGAATTCCAAAAAGAGAATTTAATAATTCCAACACTTCCCGAACTAGTCATACTATCTGACGTTACTGCCAGAGGAGGAGGGGGGGGGGCATGGTAGGTACCATGTGCTCTGACGGGAATTGTCCCATGACTCCTCGCAGGGAACAGTATCCAAACACTTTTTGCATATAATAATTGAGGCTAGAAACATGAGTATGCCAAGAGGTTCCACTCAGAGGCGTCGGCAGTGTAATCATCTGTCTTTGCAACACACACCTAGACACATCGGATAGGGTTAGCACTATAAAACCTAGTGGCTGATAAGGTTGTGGAGGCGCAAAATAAGAACTACCACATTAGTAGGTATGGCTTGTACATGGCTTCTGAAAGATGGCACCACCTGCTGTTACGCAAGTTATTTAATTTTATTTCCCATAAGCTAGGGCATTCCATACATTACCAACCTGACAGAGTTTTCTGAAGAATAGAAAAGAAAGCTCAAGCCAAGGGCAACCATACTAAACCCAGAAGCAAATACTTTCGGCATGTTTGCGGAGGTGGCCACAGTGTTTAGGTTAGGAGAAGACGTTTGCCAGTTCCTTGACTGGAAAAATGCTGTTAATAGACACAGTAAAGCAAAACCTGGAGCATGGCACTTTAGATTCCAGCCAAGTAAAAGGTTAAGTACTCCAAAGAACTCCTTCGACTGTCCACTGTTCAGGGAAAGAAGTAGACTACAATTTTAATATTGGACTGCCCCAGGACTATTTGTCAATAAAAAAGGAAAATCGTGGCGGGAAACTAATCCTCGAAGTCATCTGAAAAAGGCGTTAAACTAAAAGAAGCTAGAACTAAAGGACATCAAATCTCTTCTGACCTCCCATTTTGGTTCACAGTGGAATATGATGGGAGAACTTTACAGTTCTAGATCAATCTCCTGATCCAGACTCAAGAAACAATCAATGACATACCCGAACCTGAAGATGACAATGAGTGAAATCCCTGTTGATGATGACCTACACCGTGGTAAATTTAATTTTTAATATTAATTTACTAAAATATTTCATGTAAACATTCTTTAGACTTATAGTTTCGATTTTAAGGTAATGTAAAGTTTTCATACAATAAACAAAATAATGTAAAAATGTTGGTTTTCATCATCTCCAAAAAATCACCCTGCCTGTTTCTATTAAATTTACTAACGAGGGACAGTTCCAAAAACTCGTTAAATCCCAACTACAGTTCCAAAACTGCTCAGCTATGTCCAACTTAATGTGATTATTTAAAAAAAAACAATTGATCTGTTGATTTCCAGGTGTTATAATAATGAAATCATGATTGCTAAGTCACATGTTTCACGAAAAAAAATCATAATTATATCTCATCTTAGGAAGATAAGAGTAGCAAGTGATTTTTAGGTATCCTGTAAAATTTAACTTCCATTGGCGGGACATAACGAGTTTTTGGAAATGGGCGACTCATATCCAAACAAACAAACATACACAAAACTACACAATAAAACAGGGTAGCAATCGATTTATAGGAAAGTAATGTACTTTGAAAACTTTTAGACCTTAAAAATTACAAAATCTACATTACGCAACAGTAGATACCATAATTAAAATTTAAAAGAACTTCATTTCAAAATGGCGCACATAAACCCTTTGAGTGTCTGGAGCGTCGCTTTACCTAACGATCCTGAAGCATTTATATGCAAGAAAAAGCCAGAATCGCTATTTGCGACTGTCTGCGAGTAACGCTTATATTTGAAGTAATATTTAACTAAATTGGCCTCAATGACTATACATACGCAATCCAAAGGCTTTCCAACGTCACTTCTTGATGAAGTTATTGTTGCATTCTGGTTAGATTCAGATTTTTACAGCGGTTGTAAAAGAGCTACCGCGCGCTCAGTCGAGTTTTAGAATTTGGACAGCTACAACGGACACAAGCTGTCCACATGATTATTTGTTTGCCGCTGGTGTTTGTAACTCTCACAAAATTATTATGAATAGTTGAATGTTTTTAAGTTGTAGTAACTGGGTTTTAGTGATAGTAATATTCAATATTATTATCGTTTGTGTATGTTGTTCTAAGTCTGTGTGTAAGTAGAACAATGACTTGACCGTGGGTTACAGGTGATCGTAAGCAGCTAAGACTTTACTAAATTACAGTTTGTATAGTTTTTGGTGGTTTGTTTCAGGTGGGGGGGGGGGGGGGGGGGGGGGGGGGGGGGGGGGTTATATTTATAAACAGGTTATGAGTCATAAAAACATTGCTGTACCAATGAAGACCCTAGTAATGTAAGCACTTAGTTTTCAAGCCATTCGCAGTGTAGACAATACACCCTTCGAGTGTTAGGTTAAGGTTAACGCCCCAAACATTTCTAAGAGGTTGTGCTTAAGCGGTCAACTCCACATTATCAATATTTATTTTCCACTAACTTTATTCACCTACACCCCCCCCCCTTATAAAAAAAACGTTTTTATATGTATTTAATTATAAACGCAATTAACTGGAGTATAAGATAGAATAACCTGAAAGTGAAAAAATAACAATATTTCAATAATACTTACGTTGTGTTTTTAAAATAAAAAACACAATGTTTTTGCTCATCAAAAGTTTTTTAGTTAATTGTTTATATTTTATTGGTATGACAAACGTACAAATAAGTAATCAATGTATTATATTTATAAAGAAAATATATTTAGGTACCTATTGGGATTATACCGACCACAACCACCCAGACATGAATCGTTTATTTTTACTAACATTTCGTTTCTACTGATTACTATGAGATTAGCGTAGAAACAATATTTCGTCAATATAAAACCAGGAATTGTCCTTATCGCAAACACCTCCCCATCCTCAGACAGAGGTCACAAAGTTGAGGCGTCTAGTAGATAACGTGAAGATTGCCAGAGTCTCGCCGCCTCGTTCAGCTGGTGCAATCGCTTTGTTGTACTTCCGTGTTTTAACCTCTACATTTCTCCAAACAGACAAAAATTGTCAAACAAAAAACAAACATTTACCAAACTAAACTTTTTATTAAAAAAAATCACTCAAAACTTGTTTTTAAATTCTTGATCACAATTTTCCGTCCCGCCAATCAAAAATGCTGAACGTAGTGCCTCTCCGGCCATCAGCGCGGGCTTCGACAGCACCTTCGGTGCTGCCCCGCGCTCGATGGTCGAAACGAAAGAAAAACATCCCTCGAGATAGTACCTATCAGTAAAAATATCAAATTCTAGAGGGGGCCTAATCAGAAATATAAATTGAAATTGTAATGGAAAAGGACCAATGATGTACCGTGCAAAATCACGTGAATGCCGCGCGGCCTGCCGTAATCAGGATTCTCGAGAAAGAATAAGATAACAGCGGACAACAATACCGATCACAATACCTGGAAATGCTATGTAAGTGTTGGTAATTTTGGTAATTGAAGAGGATTGTTTTTTTTTTTTTTTTCGTTCCTTAGACTCATGTTTGTTTTTCTTCTATAAATTTTTCTATTTTTTGTGTTCTTCATACTGGTGTGGTCGGTATACATCCCCAAAGTACCTAATATTTATCTACAAAACAATAAAAACCCAGGACATTAGTTAGCGAATTAATTAATGTTTTTTAATGAAATTTTTTTAACCAGACTCTTGCCCAAATAACAGCGCATTTTGTGCATACCATATAGCAAAACGCGCTGTGGCACTCAAAGGGTTAAATATTATCTCTGAATGTACCTGAATACATTTAATTCCTTAAAAATTTAAAGGTTAAAAAGTTTTTTTTTCCTCCCCATGTTAGGATGGAGGGTCTTTTTCCCACCTCTTTCGTATAATGTCAGTGGATATTGACAAAATTAGCTTTATATATATACCTAGTATTAATGATACGTTGTTTTTATATTGGTTCTCATTATAGAGGTTTCTCATAGACCTGCATGGCTATTCGGGTGTTTTTAAAAAAAAATTTATTTATAGGACCAGCTGGTAGTCAGTAAATATTTTAAATGAAAAATATAGATGAAAATGTTATTAATTCTTAACAATATCCTTCTGAATTTTTTCAAAAATTTTGTCTATAATCTGTATGGAAAACTCCCATAACTCAATTCCGTGGCTAGAAGAAATGTAATAAAATTAAACATAAATATATGATTAAAACAATGTCCCCAAAATAAGTCATTTGATGAAAAGCAATGTAGACGTTTTAAATTTTCATCTAAAACATACTTTCAATGGCACTGTTAGTCCAATTTAAATTCCTACTCTAAAGTTTAGAAGGCTCAAAACACTTATTGTTTTTACTAATAGAGAAATCTCTTATATCCAAAATTTATCTAATTTCACTAAAATAAATTAATTTCTTGATTAAGGAGTAAACAGTTCTACAATTATTTTTTTCTATGGTTTTTGGTTTCAGTATCCATTTTACAATTTATTAACAGCTGCAGTTGCAGGTCCGTATCATCTGCAATAAGGTATTAGACCGTTTGATTTTGTTTGAAGGGAGATCATTTATAGTACAAAAAAGAAGATCCTATATACTATGAATCTTGAACTGGAAACCCCACACTATTTTGTTTAGATTTAAAACATATTTTCTTTCGATTATAACTGTCCTTTGATAATGATTTTGATTTTTTAGAATAAGATTTTGATCCAAGGATATGGAACTCTTAGATAAACTTATTCAAGCATTCCAACTTTCAAACATTAAATATAATGATGATCACGATATAGTGACAATGTAAATGAAGCTAACAACAAAATTTTCTGGCAAGTAAAAAGAGGGTTAAGGGAAGAGGAAGAAATTGTAAAAATTTTTGAAGCTATACAGCTGAAAAATTCTGCTGAAAACAATTCTTAATGGTGAATATTTTTAACTTTGATAAATCCTGTTACATACATTAGTAGAACGAGATTAGTTCAAAAAAGAGCGGGTAAAATTTGAGCCAACATTTAACTCTTAAAAAATTTTATAACAGCATAAAACAAATAATAAAGATTGAAGAAATAGATAGAGAACTACTAAGCATTGGCAATTACAAAAAACCTAAGTTGGAGCTTACTTAGAATATTTTGTAGGAACTAAAATTTTGAAAACAGACAACTTAAAATGATGTTTTAATATTCACATTCAAAACAGTCTTTGACATAGTATGAAAATTAAAAAAAACCTCATTAAAACACTGAATAAAATTTTGTAATTTGAGATCAAAGTAATTTCCCCTGAGGTTTTTACATTGTTTTTAAAGGCGGTTTTAATCCCGGATAAACTATTACAATGTTGGAGGACCGAGGGTCTTAGGAAACTTATCTTTAGTGAAAAATTGTTTAAGGGGTCCAATAGAAACTAAAAAAAATCTTACTTTTGCATTCAATTGAACAGAATAAGCATGTACTTCTATGTACAAAAAGAATTTTATATTAAGAATTGACTACATAGGTAGGCAATTTTATAGAAAAAATTTTTTGCTGAAGCAAAAGATAGGAAATAAAAATACCATCGGACTGGATGTTGTGTATAAATTAGAAAATTCCAAGCAACATAAGTCTTATTAAAATACCTTACCTACACTAGAAAAACTCAGGGGCGATGGTCAGAGATTTGTGATTAATGGATAGTAGAACTTTTAAAGTAGAGGTGCTCTCCCTTGGCTTATTCAGAAATACTGTCAAAAAAAATTACATTATAGCAAAAATCTAAGAGTCAATGTTGACTTACAAAAGTTGTTTATAAAGACATGTGTAAACAACAAAAGTTTAAATTGTAAAATTTATTTAAACTATATACTATAATTACTGAAAGAATAATGTAACAGCTGTATGTTTAGTATTAACCAAAAAACAGTTTTAATAAGCTTTCCACAAAGTTCACTGGGCAGAATATTTAACATAAATATTAAAATTGTATTATTAATTCATAAAAATAAACAAACGTCCCCGGTACATAAATTATAGGGTCAAATTAGTAATTTTGTGACAGCTAACAATAAATTAAACAAGTGTTTTTGGCTAGTAATTTGCTAAACACCATGTTGAGAATAAACAAAATACACTTGTTAATTTATTTGACACAAACAGTAACCAGAAAAATTTTAACCTTGGATTTTAATAATCTAATTTGCTTAAATGTTATTTGTAATACGCAAGTAAAGTTTATTAGAAATGTTATATTTTGTTTTCAATCACATGTCGTTGAAAAAGTTTAAATCATAACAACAAGAAAATAGGTAATTTATTATTATTTTACTTCATTTTATTTCACAGACACATTGATTTCAGAAGTAAATGATAAGGTAAATGCACTCACTTATTAGTTTTGTTTTCCCAAGAATGTATTGGTTTGTAGTCCCCTTGTTGTTTAATGATTGTATTGGCTGTTTTCCAATATTTCCTTTTAAACATTATTGTACAATAATTCAGTGGTTTGGATCAGAGGACTGTTTGAAAAGTACCAATGGCTTGTTTATAAAATCTGATTATCCATTATTCATAGTTTAAACCTCATTATTCAGTACAAGTCAAATGGATACTCCTCTCACATTCCTTGTTTTGGCAACATTCTCTTGATGCGGCTACATGAATTTAGTTTTACTTTCAGGTCTCTTCTTATATATTAATGTTACATTTTTTACCCCTGATAAAAATGTGGTGCACCATTTCATTAAATTAATAAAATATCCTAAAACGTTTTAAAAAACATATCCATCAAATGTTTTTTGTTTTTATATACATTTTTACTCTCTAAATTTTATTAATATAACTCACCTTCGAAATGTATAAAATAATGTTACTTCCTAAAATTCCACAATTTTGTGTTTTTGAAAATATTATGACTTCTTAAAATATACTGGCTAAAAACTTAGTTTGATATAAAAGCCATTCAGTCTTTAACTTCACATAATTATTTTTATAATCTACATCGTCTACCTATGCATTGTAAAGAATGTAAAGTTAGCAATACTAGAAACTGCAGGTCAGCATTTCTGACTTAAAGAGAAAACAAAAAAAAAAATATCCTCATGTTGCTTTTATATCAGTTAGCTCAATTAGTTTTGTTGTTTTTTTTCTTGGATATTGTTTGGGATTGAATATTTTATTCCTGGAACAACTTAAAACTGATTTTATAATTCATTAGAACTCCTCTATTTTCTCTCGTGTGTTATATAGCGCAGTGATTAACCAATTAGTTCGAGACCAGTTAGAGTGTTCTGAAATGTTTTGGAATACTTCTGGATGCGCTCTGTAAATAAACTTACTCTATTGTGTACATATTGAGTTTATTATGAGATTGCATTGTAATGAGATGGTTAGGCGCCACCCGCCAGATATATATATATATATATAACAAATACGAATCATTGATATTGAATGATATAATCTAAAGTTACCGGTAACGAAAACCAAAATGGTCAAAACCGAATTTACATTAAAGGTATTTTAAATTACTGTATAGTTTCAGCTGTTTTTATATTTTAAAAAAGTGATAAATTTAATGATGAATAAAAATTATTTAGGCTATCATGTATTTATAAAAATGGTAAGAAGCAAATACAGTGTAACCATTTAGTTACTTTTATTATTTTGAAGAATAAACATGTCTGACAAGCTTGATGTCAATTAACAGCATAATGCAATATTAAACACTTTATTTACATCAGCATTGGTTACTTGTGGTTTATACTCATAAATACCATACAAATGATTTTAGTTTGTTTCTTCGACTTAATTGGATAAAAATTTTGTTATTCAAATACATTAAAAAGATTCTGGCACAGTAATTAATTGTGAATAATTATAATTAAAAATGATTTTTTGTACTTCGATAGTTCCAGAAGTTTGTAAATTGCATAAAACTTTAATACCCTGATTTGATTGTGGTGGTGGTCGTTTTACTATACTGCAAGCGCCAAAATATCATACAGTTATGCATCTTATACTTTACTTTATGGAATTAAATTAAATTTTTTAAACATTTATTCATGTTTCAAAATTAGGAAGACATTATTCATTGCAAAGGCCAGTCTTTATTTGATTAATCATCCTCATTACTAAAATTATTATCAATTTAAAAATAGATCTTACAGTAAACAAGTTTATTTTCTTAAATTGCTGGTCCTAAAAGTAAAAAAAAACCACTAGTGTGCTTGCTCTTTAGTATGAAAGTTTTTATAATCCAGTAATAAATTCTTTTCTTAAAAAGTCGCAGAATTTTTCTACTCGGCAGTCTGTCAAGGTCCCCCCCCAATAGAAAAAATGTAAAAGCCATAAATTGAGTAAGATTATATAATAATATTTTAAATAATAAGTGTTAACAAAATTGTCTTGATCCTTACATTAAAACTTTATGTGGCAAACAACATAAAGCCCATATATGGTGGCAAGTGACTCCTTGTTGTTCGACAAATTTATCTGGATTTGCTTGTATATAATGAATTACTGAGAAGTCACTAGTACAGTTTGCTGTGTTTCTATTTCCATCATCTTCCTGTTCATTATTGTTAATTAGGTACAAATAATCCCAATTATTAGAGAATATACTATCTGTAATTATCTATTAGTTATTTTAAAATATTAAAAAACAATTACATCTAAATTAAGTGATTCGCTTTTTGAAATATGATTAATATAAGCACCAGTTTTAACAGTTACTTTTGAGAAATATTAATCTTGTAGTATAAGTCAATTCTTCAATTAAAACGGGAAGAAAACCATCTTTAAAGTTATATCTTTGTAATTATAATTATACTGTCGTTAATTACACACCAACTTGTTGTTAAAACATTTTTTTTTTTTTTTTTTTTTTTTTTACATTTGTGAAGCAACTAAATAGACTCCCTGAATATATTAAAGTGTTTTTAAGAATGTAAATTTGAACATTGGAATGTAAGTAAACCAGGTACATTGATGAAAAAAAGTAAAACCATTAAAACAGGATTTGATTAAACAACATTTGTCTGTCCTCTTTTATTTTCTGGTTAGATATTGACAAAAATGACCTTCACAGGACCTACAACCACACACACACTGTGAACACAAGTGGAGTTTATTGATAACTTTGCATACTGTCTCTTGGACCTTGGTTTAATACAATATTGATGTTAAGCGGGGATATGGGAGGGGGAAAAGACTTACTCTAGGCAACCAAATAGGCAAAAATTTAAACAAATAAATAAATATAATTGTCAAAATATAAAACAAAGGAATGGTTTATTGAGTAACTATTACGATGGTAGGTTTACGATAAGTAATCTCATAAGACATCAAGGCAATAACTTAGCTGGTCTATCACAGGTCCAATATTCTAAACTACTGTACAATACATTGTCTAGCTATAATACATGTAGGTAGAATTTTAACTTGCTGGTGATATAACTGAGTGATGTTCATCTGGCTCTATCACAGTCAATATTCTAAACTACTGTACCAGATAAATGTCTACTATAATACATGTAGGTAGAATTATAACTGCTGGTATATACTGAGTGATGTTCATCTGGTCTATCACAAGTCGAAATAGTCTAAACTACTGGTACAATAAAATGTCTAGCTGAATAATACATTGTATGGCTAGAATTTTAACTGCTGGTCTAAACTGTAGTGATGTTCATCTGGTCTAACACAGTCAATATTCTAAACTACTCGCGTATAATCAATAAATGTCTAGCTATAAATACAGGTAGGTAGAATATTAAACTGCTGTGTATAAACTGAGGTGATGGTTCATCGCTGGTCTATCACAGTCAATATTTCTAAACTACTGTACAATAAATGTCCAGCTATAAAATACATGTAGGTAGAATTTTAACTGCTAGTATAATAAAACTGAAGTGATGTTCATGAGGACGTCAAAGCACAGTCCCAATGCATATGTATTTGTCTTACCAAATGATAGGAACAACCAATCCCCTCGACCATCAATACACTTTTTGAATTGGGATTTTACAATCAACCATTCAATTTTTTTGAAATGGATAAAAAATATTTAATCTCATAATCTGTTTTTGTTTCTGAAGAAAAAAACAAGTATAATTCATGTGTTTAGGTTATAATTCATTTGAAGAGCTGTCAGTTTCCCTCTCTACTAAAAATTAGAAAAGTATACCCTGAAACTGTCTAGATTATCAAGAAGTAATGACCAATCAATCTCCCTTATCTCAACTTAATTTCAAATTAACAGAAAAAATTGCTATTGTTAGACTAATAAAACACAACAGCTTACTAATCTACAAGCAACGTGGCTTTCTGAAAAAAAAAAAAAAAAAAAAAAAAAAAAATGGACTACCACATTATTTGACTTGATTAAATTCATCATTAATGAAATTCACAATGAGCTGTATTCCTTCACTATAAGAAAGCTTTTGAATGTCTGGAGCTTGAATTACTATGCAATAAACTAGAACATCTAAGAGTGAGATTTTGGCCAAAAACATTTGTTCAGAGCTACCTCAACGACCGCTCACAAATTGTCAAATTACAACAAACAACACAAGTTCATGTCTCTAACTATCAATCAAAACCACAACAGTAGTACAATATGAATATACCAAAACTCTGTCCTGGGACCAATACTCTTCATTTTAGTAACTAATTACCTCACCATAGTAATGCAAAACCAAAACACAATTACGGTTTACGTTCATGACACTACAGTTTTAATTCATAGCAACACATCAGAGGAGTAATTCTATCACATTAAAAAAAGCCTTAAACACATCAATACAATCGTGAAAAATGAAGGCCCAGCTAGTCATCCACCAAGACAACTCAAATCAACTTCTCTGCAAAAAAGACCAAGTCTCCAATATTACAGAAGGAAGTCAAACAAAACAGATTGTATATGCAAAAAATCAGTCTAAGCATATTTGTTGCAAAAAAAAAAAAAATTGTAGGACTTGCAGCAACTAAAATAACATATTTTGCATTAGTAGCACATCTGTTATTCTCTACTAGTCTCGGGAGGAACCTCAGCACACAATGTCAATAGATTCTTCAAGATTGGTAGACCTGCTCAGCCTTGCAAGTCTACTTATATTTATGCTCCGTGATTGTTGTATATTTTAAACTGTTATAGTTTTTATTTTGTTCACGGAAGTTTTTTAATTTATTAATAAGTGTCAAAGGAGAACATTCCAAGTTGCCAAAGAAAACGACACGCAGCTGTAAGTAGTGTATGTCAGTCTCGTCACTAACATACTTGGAGCGGAGAAGGAAAGTCTGTAGCGGCCTGTCAGACGGAACGGCAAGCGGGACTACTGCGCATCTGCAAGGCACAGCTGGCGCTACCAACATCGCCGCACTAGTTGTCCCACTATTAACCTTCGTCACGCCCGAGCCTGCTGTACTACACTCTGCTGCTACGGTGGATTTTATCCTGCGCCTTCAATAAAGTGGCGCAACTACCAACATCTGAGCTCCACTTAAATCGTCGCTTAACTTGAAGGCATCTGTATAGACTATATATTTTATGTCTTACATTTTTCAGTATTGAAGCCTTGTTATTTGTAGTTGTTCGTTGTTGTTGTTGTTAGGTTTTAAGTATTGTTTTGTTTTATATGTTTATAACTATATTATTGTTGCTATTTTATGTTACATTTTAAATTAATTTATTTTATTTATTGACTATTTTAATATTTTATTAAAATATATTTATTATTATTTATTATTAGATTAGGTTAGATATTTTAATTGTTATGGACAAAAAATCGAAAAAAAACTTAAATTTGACTAAAGATTATTATTGGCCATGGATAGCTTTATATTTGACTGCAACAATTTTTAACGATGATGCTAGTACGTTAGTTTCTGAAATTTGTAATTCAGGCTAGATAAACTTGTATCAAATTGTGATTGTGACTGCAATTGAATTGATTAATGGATCTTCTGGCGTTGTTTTGAAGTTTGATGATGTCTGCGTGACAGCTTAATGACGTGTGTGGTAAATATGAGAGCTTGAAAGAAGAACAGAACTATTTTGCGTGCACAGAGTGATGTCGAAAGGAATACTCACCGTTCTGAAATTAAATATCTCTCTATTAGCAATAATGACCAATATATTAATAATGAAACGAATACTTTCGAAGTTAAGATTAATGACATAAGTAAAAAGTTGTCTAAGTCCGAAAATACAAATTCTCTGTTGAGAAATCAGCAAGTAGACCATGATAACATTGTAAATGACTACGAAACCTTTCAATGTGTCTAATCGTATAAGGCTAATTGTAGAAAAATCATCAGACTAAAAAAAGTTGGTCGAAAAAAATGAAAGCAATTTGTAATGTTTTTAAAAAAATAAGCTGCTATTAAACACTAATAAGATTGTTCAACTTGAATCCTCAATGAAGGTATTAAAACAATAAATGGTTTATCAGATGAAATTATATAACTGATCATATATCATTTACTAAATTCTGAATTCACTAGAGATTCAAAATGATATTTTTGTTTGTCTTGATCCAACTTTGACTCAACATCTCAAACTGCATAGTAGAACTTATGTAGATCAGGCTTTAAGTGACATGTCGTTTTATAACAAAATCCTGGGTGTTTTTTTGTATGTAAACAAATGTGACCAAGGTCTTGATCAGAATGGTGGGTCACACTGGAGCCTACTGCTCCATTGATAACACAACACGAACAGGCAGTAACACTACGACTCGGTGCGCGGGCCTGAACGAGCGGCATGCTGCAGCGTTGCTTGTACAACCTTGGATTAGTTAGTGATCCAATAAGTGGAGGGCCAGACTTTTCAGCAGACAGAAGTCCTATTTGAATGAGGTGTTTCACGTTCTTAGATAACGCTCGGCGTCTGTTGCTCGGTCAGGTGTGGCAACCGATTCGCATTGACACACAACACACGGGATCACACTGACACCCACTGAGACACATGGTAGTACTAATGCCACTCTTTGTACCAAGTTTCTCAAAGTAGTAATAATTCTAGATCAAAATTTAGCAAAAATGATAAAGTGGAGGAAAGTTGTGAAAGGTAAAAAATGTGCCAGGCGAAACTTAAATCCGAATAAACATAATCAAGTACCTTGTACAAATAGATTTGTAGTTTTAAGTAACCACACTTCTGTTACTGAGTCAGTTTGTTAAGGTTGTTAAGAGCTCTTCAGGTGTATGGAGTGAAAATTTTGGTCATGTAAAATGCAAGGAAAAACGTAAAACAGACTCTTGGAAAAGCAAAGATAAAAGAAACCCCTCTAAAAATAAGAGTAAAATAAATGTTGAAAGTAGTAGTTGTGCAGTAGGCCTAAATAATGCAATGGTTTTGAGTGGTTTGTGTGCCACTGATGACATGTTACCGGCTGTAGAATGTGCAGGCCAGACTACTCTGGAGGACAATCACTCTCTCAAACCCGTTGAGCAAAGTAATGCTGATTATTTGCTTATAGGTGATTCAATTCTCCGATATTCGGGGAAGCTTTGTAAGGAAAATGGTTGTACTGTTAGGGTACACCCTGGGGCGAAAATCAAAGATGTAAAAAATAAGTTGATGGGTTTCTTGCAGGACCAACCAAAAATAATTCATTTTCATGTAGGAACCAATAACTTTGCCTTTGAAATATAACGGTGGTGCTGGGTACAATGGGGGATGTGGCAAGCGCGAGGCATTGCACTGTATGGCGGACCTGTTATACACAACACGAATCCGTTTTCCAAACAGTGTTGTATTAGTTTTACAGCATTTTGCCAAGGTCTGACATAAGTGGAACTGCATTAGCACAATTCAATGAGCAGTTGGAGCTGATGTCTGGAAACTTTGGTGTCGTTTTCTTGAACTGGAATCAGCTGGTGCGAAGGTACCATCTTGCTCGGGATGGCAGACACCTTAACAGAAAGGGGGTGTCTGTGTTTGGAGCAGCACTTTTGAATGTCTACGAGCAGCTTACATCCTGTACATCCTGTGAAATGGCTTCGGATGGGGTTTTGTCTAGCGCTGAAAGCGCTGTGACGAGTGGTGTGCTTCCAGTTGATGTTGTCGGAGGTTGCTTGTTGAAACCTGTGGCTGACGGTGTGGACGCCGTAACGAGGGGTGAGCTTGAGGTGGATGATGTTGAGGTTGGGTTGCTGGAGACTGTAGTTGACGGTGTTGAAGCCGTATTGAATGTTGAACTTCCGGTTGACAGTGACAAATCTGGCTTGCTGAGACTTGTGGATGATGGGAATGTGGTGCAGTCAAAAAACGGATATGTAAACTTGATAAATTTATCAGGATAGCACATCTAAAATATGAACTCTCTTTCCACGGGCTTCGAAGAGATGCGTGCCGTGGTAGAGGATTTAAACCTGGATGTTTTTGGTGTTTCGGAAACTTGGCTGAATGAAGGTAAATCTTCTGATGAGTTTGCGATGAGTGGATATTCATTGTTTAGGAGCGACAGAAAGGGAAATGCAGTTGCCTCCAGAGGAGGTGGAAGTGGCACTATATGTGAAGAACTGCCTACAATTTTCGCTGAAATCACTTCAATTTGAAGATTGTAATTTTCCAGAGCATATTTGTGGAATATTGAAGTGTAAAAGTGAATCTTTCTGTATTTGCATTATCTACAGACCAGGAGATATGCCTTACACTTGTCTAGAGCCCGCTCTCCACTTTGTATTTTATGATATGGCCCAGTACGCAGATAATATTGTTGTAATGGGTGACTTGAATTTTAAAACTTGTTAGATTTATCATCCCCAGAGACCCGCTTTGCAAATAAACTCTTTAAGAGCCTTGAGGTGACTCAGTTGGTTAAAGTTGCTACAAGGGTTACTAAAACCTGTGCAACTTTGATTGATCACATTATTGTAAATAGCAATGTTAAATACGTACAGTGTGACGTCGTGGATATGTCAACCATCTATGACTCAAGAGGTGTTCGAGTATCTGATCACAAGATGACATATGTCGATATAAAAACAAAAAAATCAAGAAGGCCTCCTAGATTTGTTACTTATCGTGACTTCTCCCGATTTGACATTGACAAGATGATACATTGTACGTCAGTATTAGGTGGGAAGATGCTATGTCTATGAACAATGTAGATGACATTCTAGATTTTATTAATTCTGCTATTATTCAAGTTTTTAATGAAAATGCACCTCTAGTACATAAGAGAGTGACCAGAAAGAAATCTCCATGGAGAAATAAACAAATCATTCAATTAACCATAGAAAAAGATTATTATAAGAAGAAAATGCTATCTACAGGAAATGAAACTTGTAAAAAAACATATTGTAAGGTTAGAAATATGCTCAACAATGAAATAAGACGATCAAAACAAAATTATTTTAGAACTGAAATGGAGAAATGTAAAAGCTCTAGAGACTTTTGGACTAAAATAAGGACAAGTGGTGTCACTGATCCATTCGATCCAGCCATACCCAACTTTGTAAAAGATTTGGAAGAAATCAATAAGTATTTCGTTAGTATGGGCTTAGGTATCATGGCAAATGATGATTGCGTACAGTTCTATGAAAGAAACAAATCAGAGAGTGTCACTTGTGATTTCTATTTCAGGAGTGTTACAAGGAGAGAAGTGCAGGAGGCTTTGAATAGCATCACATCAGAGGCAGTTGGAGCTGATGGTATATCAATAAAAATGATTAAAATGATAAGTCCGTATTGTATTGATGCCATAACACATTTAGCTAACCAGTCATTGGCCACTTCCACTTTTCCGGATGCATGGAAGGAGGCAATTGTACTGCCTCTTCCCAAAGTCAAAGCACCTTCATCTGTATCCGAGCTGCGTCCAATTTCGATATTGCCTGCCCTGTCGAAGATAATGGAGAAGCTGGTTGTTTCACAAATGGTACAATTTCTGGAGTCGGAGAATATCATTCCAGCCTTACAGTCTGGGTTCAGGAAGGACCATAGCACTGCAACTGCGCTTTTGCTCGTTTGTGACGAGTTGCTTCACGCAAGGGCGGATAAGAAAGCATCTCTTCTTGCAATGCTGGACTTTTCACATGCATTCGACTCAATAGACCACAGGATGTTGTTGGCTGTCATGCATTTTTAAAGGTTTTCGACCAGAGGTGGTTTCTTGGTTTGATTCCTATTTGGTGAATAGGAGACAAAAGGTTAAAATTGGGATGGATTTCTCCTCATCTTTAAGTAGAGTTGCTGGTGTTCCACAGGGAAGTTGCCTTGGGCCCATTCTATTCACCCTGTTTTCCGCCACTATGGGTTCAGACTTGCAACATAGTCGCTTGTATTCATACGCCGATGATGCTCAACTGTGTGTTTCATATGAAGCCGGAAGAGCTGACTCAGCAGTTTCCATTTTGAATGCTGACTTAAGCATTGTCCATGATTGGTCTGAGAGGCATGGGATTAAACTGAACAAGGAAAAGTGTAGTGTGTTGTCGAATTCCTTCCAATGTGGGTTCGGAGACAGTGGGTGAGGTGTTGCTTGGCAGTGTCAGACTGAAGGAGTGTGAATCCTCAAAGCTCTTGGGCCTCATGCTTGATAGTGGCCTCACACTATCTGGTCATGTAAGTGCTGTTTGTCGGCGAACACTTGGTCGACTTAGAATGCTATACAAGCATAGGCACATGTTTCCTAGAGAGACCAAGCTTCGCCTTGTCCGGGCTCTTGTGCTCTCTGTGATCGATTATTGCCTCCCTGTCTATGGCAACATTGTGTCTAAAGGAGATTTAGAAAAATTACAGAGGGTCCAAAATATGTGTGTAAGGTATGTATGTGGTTTAAGAAGGTTTGACCATGTTTCGGAGGCTCGACGATCGCTGGGTTTGTTGACTGTAGCTGATACTTGTACCCTGCGCTCCTCATGCCTGGTTTACAGAATCCTGACCACTGGCAGGCCGGGATATCTGAGAGAAAAACTAAAAAGCAGGTCTGAAGTCCGATCTCGCAGTACTAGACAGGATCAAGTGTTGGAGATGCCTCGCGTTCGCCGTGAATTTGAAAGAAAGCGATTTGCGTACTTTGCTCCCAAATTATATAATGAACTGTCCTCCAGCGTAACAGGCCAGGGTGTATCTGAAACGACATACAAAGAAAATATATACAAGTATTTAATGTTACAATACAAGGTGATATAGCCATATATAACTGTATGTCTAATATTATGTTTTATTTATTAATAACTATAAAATAAGCTTTTAATTTTTTAAGAACTATAATAAGACATGAGTCGTTTTGTAAACCAGCAATTATTGTTGAAAACCGCTCCAAAATAAAGTCCTTATTTATTTATTATTTATTTATTTAAGAAGAAAACCTCTGTCACAGATCTTGCTTCCAACAAGGATTTCAAGACTCATAACAAGAGATCATAACAGTTGTATTTTTGTACATACAAGAAAATATTTTTGTAAAAAAAAAATTTAAGACATAAAAAAAACAGGAGTTTTCAGTTGTACAATACTCATTATTGCTCTACGTTATACTTGCCAGTCCATCCAGTTAATCGCACCACTCTTTCAGAGAATAAAACATCTTATGCTGGGTACAAGCTTTTTAAACTCTT
>NW_025786009.1:0-19450 GCF_021130785.1 Homalodisca vitripennis | reverse complement strand
AACTCCTTGACATAAAAGGATGTAGGTGCCATTTGCCATAGTTTAAAAAATGTAATTTCAAAAATGTTTAACACGTTATATCTGAAATCAATATTTTTTTTCTATCAAACCATCCATCTGTCAAATAACAAACTTTAAATCAAATGAATTCCATGACTCTCATGAAAATTGATCTTTACGAACAGACGACACAAGTACACTGAAGAACACCAAGCCCTCAGGTACTGGACTGGGCATTTGAACAATCGGATAAGTAATGATAAGATTTTTGTAGTATGTACTGTCTGCCTGTATCTACAAAACTTTCCATAGTGACCTCTCATAGTTAAGAAAAAGGAGCTTTTCCTTCTAACAAAGACATTTTATTCTACTAACAAATTTTATTCTAAGTTAAGAAACACTTTGAATTAGATTATTGATAACTTTGGATGTCTAGATAGTGACCATCCCGGCCCACTACATGTTGTCAGACCTGTACATGCCTTTGACTGAGGAAATTAAGGATGAACCAGTGTCTTCCAGAGCCCCTCCGGTGAGGATTGAGGATGAGGAGCAGACAACACTTCGCCCATCCTGAGTCTGACAATATCAACGACATGCAGCCACCCCTCCTTGTGAGTGACAAATATCTATAAGATGGTTTTCTTATTAATTTTATTAACTTATTTTTAAAACTTAAAAAAGATGCTTTAATCAATGAAATGGCCAAAAAAACATATTTGCTGAAGGATAATTTTTTGTGTATATAAAGATTGTTACAACTGATTTAGTGAATTAATGGTGCTTTAAACTTTCTTTTGTTTTTTTTCTTTTTTCCAATTTCTAAAATTACTTATAATTTAAATTATTTTTAATTTTCTTTCAATTAAAAGAACAGTGGTAAGTATAAAGAACTTGTGTATATAATAAAGGTTAAATTTGTTGTGTTTTTTTTATTCTATCTCATATTCTTTAAGTGTTTGTAAAGTAACAAAAAAGGAATGATAAAAGAATATAAATTATTGTCGTAATTTTTCCCTAAACCAAAGGAAGAGCCATAGTCCAACAATTAAACTAAGGGTTTTTGCTGTAGATATCTGCTTGTTGTCATCAGGGTCTGTTTGGTTCAAAACATGACAAATTACTTCAGATCTAATATTACAAGAAATGTGTTTTTCGTGAAGGTACAAGATTCACTCATAACTATTCAATTATGTGTTCGTGTAATATTCACTCGTTCATTTATACTCAATAAACCGGCGTTATAACAGTAGCTTAATACAGCACAAAAATGTTAATAACTTGAATTCAGAAATGGTATAAGGAGTATATAAAAATCGTATCCCAAAAATTAGATTACAAAAATTTCTTATTATCTTGCGAATAATATAAAATTGACAGAATTATCTTAATACTACACTTTGTTCCATTTACGACTCTTGTTATTTTCCTTAGTAATCTCCAGTAAGTTTACTACATCAAACATTGTTAAATCCATAAAAAACAAATGTGTGTGTATATAACTTATATATATATAAAATAACAAAAAAAAAAAAATAAAAAAAAAATAAAATATACATTGTTTTGAATTTGATACTACACATTTTTAATCCGAATTTTTCAAATTTACTACTTCATTAAATTTAATAAAAAAATATGAAAAGCTTAAAATTACAAAGCAAGAGCCCAGTGAGTCGAGTTGAATATTCTGGCTCAACTAACAATGGCCAAGTATTTCATGAAACTTAAAACATATTCATAAAGAAAAGTAACGATGGAAAACCTGTTTGTGAAATATTTTTAGGAGAGCTTGTTATGATATTTGACTAGATAATTAAAACAATAGCGAAGGTTGCTTTGCATTAAAAACAATCATGTGCCTTCCACTTATACTCTAACTTACTCTTGCTGATCCTTGACATAGCAATCACATATTCAGGGATACCCATCTAACTGTTTACCACTATAAAGAAAACTCATGTTTACTGTAGCAAATAAAATTACAATCTAAAGGGAATGTCTATGGGTCTAACGACTCGTGAATGTGTATGCTAGTTTGGCCGTAGGGTATGTGTCCTCCTTCCTCCTCGGTGGTAGGGCGAGCATAGCTCAGAGGGCTAGGTCCTGCTCTGGAACAATGTCTTGGCAGGGACTGCAATTTGTTTGCCATTCTTTGAGAATTTACAGGACCCAACTTGTAAGTAATGAAAAATTTGTAATGTTAAATATCTGAAAACAGTGGGAAAATAACTTGTTCATTTTTTTAGCCAAGAACTAGACCTCAACCACTATTCTTTCAATTATGTGTAACTGTAGGTCACTCTATTTCATAATTTTGTAGTTGACCATTTAGATGTTTAGTTATTGGGTTAAACCAGTATCAAATTTTATGGGGATTACTATAATATAAAAAAAAAAAAATAAAAAAACAATATTTAAATTATATTTAAAATATGTTTTCTGTAATTGATTCATATTTAGTTCTGTCCCAATCCATAATACAGTACTCTTAATTTCTTGGATTAGAGTATCTATTACAAGTATAATTATTAAAAAGTTTATTTAATTATTTTATGTTTCTTTTTATTGCTTTTTAAATTTTGTTAGTAAAATAAGCCCCTATTTCTAAATTTTTAATAATTGGCTTTATCTTGCATTTGTAAATTAATAGAAAACAGCGTTGTTAGTAGTGATGAGGTTTTGATAGTCGAATCGAATTCTGAATCCAAATAATCTTAATTGATATGTGTTCTAGAATTAATTTGATAAGATTTGACAATTGAATCAACTGTCATTTGCTGTGATGACTAATTAATTTTGTTGGACAGAACGTTCGTGTTTCATGTCACCTCTACTTTCAGAAATCGTTATGTAGATCATAGATATTGGTCTGCATTGAAAAAACTATATATAATCAGGAATCCAATATCCCTTCTAACGATATTTCTTCTTTTTTTTTAAGGAAGAGGCAGATTTTACGTCGATTCGGTTGAGGGTAATTTAGCTTGTACAAGAGACCGAATTTAAGATGACATTCAAATTACCCCTAAATTTAAAGGTGTCTTTATAGTAAGTTATTCTGTGATTCCTAGTAGCGTGTTTCATGTTATATAATAGTTTTGGAATTAGTGGCTTCAGGGGGCTGTAAAAACATACAATCAAAGGAAAGTTTATTCGTTTCCTTTGTGACTTACTGATATTGCAGGGCTAGTTTTCAAGTTTGTTTAGAACAATTTTGAGTGGAAGTAGATGGGGTTTATATACTATTTAAAAAAAAAAAAAGGGCTTTAGTAAATGGTTTTTTTTGAAGATAAATTTAAAAAACTAAAATAGCTAAAAAATTTTAGGCACTTTTCAAATAATTGGCAAATTCTGAGGGTCATTAATAAAGTAACAAGACACGTTTAACTAAATGCTCAAAAAAACGGTTTTTTTTACCCTAGAAAATGGCATTGGTGTCACTCTGTACTGGCGGCTCTATTTTTACAGCCTCGCAAATGTTTCTTTATAATGTATCACATTTCATAACTGTTAGTTCAAATATAAACTATTATATGTCAATGTATTCACAACTATATGGAGAAGCATTATAATAAACAATATAATTATTATTTCCATGGAAACTTATTTTTGATTTTTTTTCAACAATAATAGTAAGAAAAATGTTTTTTTGGAGCAATTATTTTTTTGTAAATAATTACCGTTGATGTAGCTGCTTAGCAATATAGCTTTTGACATCCAAAACTGTAAATGTATAACTTTATTTCAAATTTTTGTCCTGATTCCAAAAAATTTATAATTGTAACTTTTACCTCATAAACGTATACCTGGTCGTTATCTGAAGGGCTTTGTATGAAAAAGAGAAAGCGTTATTTAACTTATTCTTCATTAAAATATGCGTTAGAGATTTCTAAATTAAATATTATTGTTCAGGTGGGTAAACCATAATCTGACATGTACTTGCATTTATACTTATATAAGTATGACAGATAAAACAAAAATGAAATAAAATAATACATTTTAATCTTACCTTATTTACATATGTACAATATATACAAAGGTTCATTTTTTCACTCAGCGTCACTAGATCCTGCCCTGCGAGCTCTCTAAGATCATTTGATCGGTCTCTAAAGTTTTCACCCATACTGAACAACTAAAAATATAACCTAAGAAAGCTAAAACAAAAACAATAACAACACTAAAACACTATAAAATACAATTTCCACAAATACTATTGGATTTTGTAACCTCAAACACAAAACCCGGCACTTGTTTACAGTTTCACAACAATGTGGTTGACCCACATTGACTACGTTTACGTCAGCTGTCCATAGAGAACGATGTTTTACGGTAAACAAAGAAGACAATAATCGAAGTAAGAACAGTAAATCGGTACTATAGTTAATGCCTCTTCCAGAATATATCAAATAAAAATCATTTATATGACCTTATTTGCCTAAAATTTCAATAACTGTACATGTCTACTTCGGCGAAAAATATTCGTCCTTGTCAAATCGGACGGGCCTTTGGCGACGAAAATTCGTTTCATACCAGCTAGAGGGTTAATCAGTTACAAAACATTGGTTACTTTTCAACATACAGTAGACTCGCGATTATCCGAGCTAATTGGGACCGCGCATACCTCGGATACCGCAAAACTCGGATAACGCGGAGATCGGGTATTAACCTAAAATGAACGGAAAAATCGTAAAGTATGACGTAAATTATTTATTATGTACAAAGTTAGTAAACATATATGCAGCATAGTTTAAATAGAAAAATATGTACATACTGAATGATTTTCATTTTTTGAAAAAGTCTCTTATTGATTTCTGCGTCAACTTCTGTTGTCGTTTTGACGCTGCACTGTTGTGCCAACGCTGAAGATGAAGGACATCGGCAGGGGTTGACTCCTCCTGTTGCTTCAAATGTAGGCGAGAGCAGCTTCGAGCGCTTTCAATTCATCGGAGTGAGATATTTTTCCACTATCTCGTCGGTGTCATCATCTGCGACGTTGTGAGGGTTGGTGACCATATCGGCATCGCATCATCAGTAAGTTCCATTTGCTGGTCTTGCATGAACCACTCGTTGACGTCTTCATCATTTATCAGCAGTTCCGTTGGTAAACTGATTAGCGAGGTTTACTATTTCAGCGACACAGTTGTTGTTATCATTTTCATTGCTTCTTGTTTGAATTTGGAAAAGTTTTTGCCATGACTTTTGCAAAGTTGACACTCTCACATCATCCCACGCTGAAGCTATCCAGTATAAGACGTCCTTAACGGTGATCTTTTTAAGTGCTGCAGTTACCGTGATTCCCTCATCCAACCATGTCAACAACACTTGGAGAAGCATTCGTTGATAGTGCCGTTTCATAGCCTCTAAAACGCCTTGGTCCAGAGGTTGAATAAGAGATGTGACATTTTGGTGGCAAGAAAACAGCTTTTATGTCACCACTAACACAATTCACTTGCATCTGGATGAGATGGCGCGTTGTCCATAAGAAGAATAGCTTTTCTTGGTAAGTTCTTCTTTTTCAAGTAGGCCTCAACAACACGAACGAACTCGTCAAAAAACCACTCTTTAAAAGTTTGGCCATCCATCCATGCACTTCGTTGATGCCTGTACATGGTGGGTAGGCAGTTAACTTGGATATTTTTAAAAGCCCTTGGGTTCTTTGATTTTCCAATAAGGAGAGGTCTCAATTTTAAGGATCCAGAAGAGTTGCTACACATCAAAAGAGTTACTCGTTCTTTGCTCTTTTTGTACCCAGGCGCAGTTTTTTCACTTTGGGCTGCCAATGTTTTGTTAGGAAGCATTCTAAAATTGAGACCGGTTTCGTCGCAATTAAATATTTGGTCTGATGTGAGCCCATGATCTATAATAAGTTCTTTCATTCTTAAGCTTAAACGACTCAATTTCAGACGAATCAGCAGAAAGTTTTTCACCAGAAATATTTAATTGTCGGATGCCATACCTCTTCTTCCACCTGTCAAGCCAACCATCACTTGCACTAAAATTAGCCTCACCGTCCTTAAACCGTTTGTTAAACTCAACAGCTTTAGCTTGAAGCATGGGACCAGTTATTGGACTTCCCAACCTTCGAAGATTAGAAAACCACAAAAACAACGCTTCAGAAGTCTGTTCGTACTCCCCTTTCTTCATAGTTTTCCGCAACAAAATCGCTTCCATCACTTACACTTTTATTAACCCACTGTTCAATATCTTTCCGCTTACGTCTCCAATCTCCAACAGCCACTTCTGCAACACCTAGGTCAGCGGCAACCTTCTTTAAACGACTCACCCTTATCTAAACGTTTTATTGCACTTAACTTTGTTTCTAAACCTAACCACTACCCGTTTATGTCCTTCATAAGAATGAAAAAATGACTGGTTCATAGTGGTTAGATCCACATTTTATCACACATTGAAATTCTTTTCAAAAACCTCTTTCAGTTGAATATTGATTTTCCAACTATTGACTGATTTGAAGCCTGATTTCTTTGTGAGGGTCATGAGTTGTTTGGGCACCCATTTTGCACACGTTTTCTTGTTAACTGCGGCTTGTTGAGAATGATTTTATGGACAGTACCAACACTTGTGTTTACTTTTTTCACTTATTTAGTTCAACAGTGATTATGTCTACTGTCCCGAATTAACATGTCAATCCTAAGATTCGAGAGAGGAAGTCCCAACTTTGACCAGTCGTCCTCTGTATTGTTTGTCAGAAACTTTAAGTACGGTCACTTTTTGAAACTTATAACCATTTGTAAACATTCGATCAATTCAAACAAAAACATTCTTTATTGGAATTACAACCTTTCTCACCTTTACGGGACTTTGTTGTTTAATGTTGCGATTCTCGAATAGACTCGTCATTGATTACTGAGTAAATTTGAGGCTATGTTTACAAAATATGATTGAACAGCTGATCAGATGTCGTTGGAAAGTTTACAACTTTATGCCCTGAAAGTTTCACAGGATCAATTTAGCCATTTTTTAGCAGTAATAATTTATTTTGTTATTTATTGAATGATCCTCGTACCAAGTTGACCTATTGGAATTTAAATTATGAATTGTATTGAGTTATGGTCGTAAGCTAAGAATGAATGAAGTGTTGGCCAGGTACCTAAGAGTATAGTTAGTACAAACAGAAGACATACAACAAAATGTAGACAATCAGAAAATGATATTGAAAACCTGGCTAAAAACTAAAACTTAAACTATTGGACAGTGGTCTGAAATTGTCGCTAATAAATTTAACAAATCTTTTACTGTTTCGAAGTTTTGTAAATTTTTGTGTAAGATTTTTACACTTGTAATAAAAAAATAAATTTAAATGTTTTCTACTTAATACAGTAATCAGTAATCTACCGTGGCTTATACAATTCAATTTAAAGGGGCAGTGAACATGTCTATATATCAGTCACAACATTAGTATTATGACGTAAGATGCTATGCCAATTTTTTCATATTATTAGATTACTTGCATATGAACAAATATCAAACCTTCTAATTTACCTCTATTCATAAAATTCACAACCATGACAAACCATAAAATTTAAACTTGCTTTGGCTTACAGAAACAAAAAAACTATAAAACTGTACTTTTATAAAGAGATCTATAAAAGTATATTAAGTAACTTGATGTTAATTTTATGTAAAAGTAAAGTAAAGTAGTCTTATTTTGCCAGGCGAAGTTAGGACTAAGAAGCCTAAACTTAACCTGGATGTATAGATAGACTCAAGTTTAAACTTATATAAACCATGTTGTAAACATAAGTCATGTTATCAGAGTATACCAAAATTAATACTATGTTAAAAATATTTCAATTACTACTAAGATTTCTCATTTCTCTAGAAACAAAAAATGTCAGCTCCTTTATTATTTAGATGTGGGTGCTCATCGAAGAAACATAATAAGGAAAGGGCTATGTTGTGCTACTCTTAACTTGTCCTTGGTACTTCTTCAGTGAGAATTAGTTAAATGATGAGTTATTTTGAAAGAATTGCCTAAATGGTTTAGAGTTGAATTAGATACAAATTTATGTATTAAACTGGTTACTGTGTAGTATAATATACATCATATTGTATGCTACTTTAACTTACATTAGCTGTGTAGTGTTAGTCTTCAGGATTCAGGACAATGAATGCATGGGAGCCCTCTGGATTTGGTTGGTTTTTGTTGAATTAAATAAACCAAGCAGGAGCATACCAGTAAGAAATTGAGGAAATTATATCAAGACTTAGTCTTGCAGGAGCCCTAAGAATACAAAATTCTAATATAATAAACAGAAATAAAATAATTGATTTCACTAATTAACAGTCTCTAATACAGGCATTTTTTTTGTGATTTAAGTTGTTTTTGTAGTTTGGGCCACTTCTGTCAAATGTGATTAAATTAGCCAAAATAATCTATTTATCAGAAAACCAAATACCTGTCAAACGACGACCCACATATACCCAGGCACAAGCCCACTAATTATGCTGTGTTAGTAGACGGACCATGCTGAAGTCTCTGACTTAAAGAGTGAAATATCGTATTAATGTCATTACATTTATATATTTACTTTATATATTATACTAATCAATCTTTAATAAGATTTGACATATTTAGAAGTCTTCATTAGATTATTGCCATTTGTACAAATTTAAGTGATACAGTAGAACTCCGATTATCCGAACCCCTATTATCCGAATCCCCAATTATCCGAATCACGATTCGGTGAAATTATGTAAAATTTGAAAGTCGTCAAATAACAGTGACGGCGCCCGCACCGACGAAACGTGCCATGACGTAGACAGGGGCAGGAGCTCGGCGCGCCCAGGCGTACGTGCCGTTACCGTGGTAACATGACTCCCGCATGCTATATGTAGAACACCCCGCCCTTCCACCTGCACATCGACTGCAGTCTCGCCGCCCGCCGGTCAGTGCGCTTGAGCCGTATCGCCAGTTCCGTTCGCGTGTGTATTTAGCAGTCGAGTTGCGTTGTACCTTGTAGAGTTGCGTTGATGTGTGTAGTGTTGCATAGCCTGATATTATAAAATCATTAACGATGAGTGCAAAACGTAAACGAGTTGTACTTTCTCTCAGCGATAAAGTGGAAATTATTAATCAGTTAAATAAAGGCGTCGCAGGAAAGCAACTAGCAGAGCGGTTTGGCGTAGGGGCTGCGGACTATATGTGACATTAAAACTAACAAAGCAAAAATTTTAAGCTTCGTGAGTGCATTGGAAAGTGAAGATGGATGTTCATCTAGAAAAGTGATTGAAGCACGCTAAAAGTGAACCTATTGATAACGCTGTTTTTACGTGGTTTCTTCTCAACAACGGTCAAGTGGGCAACCTATTTCCGGACAAATTTTATGTGAAAAAGCTCGAATGTTTAGCGAAATAATGGGTGTGACTGATTTTAAGGCAAGCCAGGGGTGGCTTCGGAATTTTAAATCTAGGCATGGCATTAGAGAATTAGACGTAGCGGGAGAAAAACTTTCTGCCGACCGTGAAGCTGCCATTAAGTTTGTGGAAACATTTAAACAAGAGACTAAAACACTATGATCCCGAACTTGTTTACAATGCCGACGAATCCAGGTTAAACTGGAAGGCCCCCTACCGAGGAAGACTTTGGGCATCCAAAAGAGAACAAAGTGCTCCAGGGCATAAAGTAAAGCAAGGAACGAGTAAACAATCCTTGTTTGTGCTAACTCTACAGGTACCCATCGGCTGCCTTTACTAATGATAGGTAAACCAAAAAAGCCAAGAGCTTTTAAAAATGTAAACCATTTACCAGTGGCTTACAACCAACCAAAAAAGTGCATGGATGGCGAGTGATATATTTTTTGGAATGGTACAATAAAAAATTTCATCCCTGAAGTAAAAAAATTTAAAAAAGAAACTGGAAAAACGGGGAAAGTGTTGCTCATCATTGACAATGCTCCAACTCATCCACCCATTGAATGTTTATGATCGGGGACGAGGGCCAATTTAAATGCCTCTTTTTGCCGCCTAATGTCACAAGTCTATTACAACCCATGGATCAGGGGGTTATTGAGTGTACAAAACGACACTACAGACGTCAACTGCTCCGTAAACTGCTCCTGGCTGAAGAAAACAATGAAGAGAGAGTTTTGGATTCATACAAAAAAAATTAACTTGAAAGACTGCTGTTACATGATTGCGGATTCCTGGAATATGGTTAAAAGCGTTACATACACTAAAACGAGCTTGGAACAGACAGAATAAACGGTACATCAACAAAAGAACTGCTGGAACTAGAAAAAACAGAGGTTACAACAAATAACAGATGAGCTAGCTGATGATGAAGAACTTGAACTGACTGTGGCAGAATTTGTAAAACTTGCCAATAACATCGCAGGTTGTTCAGAAGAGTGGTTGCAATCTGATAACGCTGATCCTGGGTTTCAGATAATGACAGACAATGAAATAGCAGAAAGTGTAATGGACGAACAGCAAAGTGATATCATTGACAGTGATAAGAGCGGTGATGAAACTGAAGAGGAAAATGTGCCAACACATCGGAGAAGCCTTCATTTGTTTTGAAAACGCCTTAAAGTGGATGGAGCGGCAACCAGAATGTGAAGCTGTACAACTTCTTGCCGTCAAGCGCCTGCGGGACCTTGCTGCACGGAAACGAGCTACAACCTCAAGGCAACGTACTTTATTGGAAATGTTCAAGTGAAAAACTACACAGGACAAATATGTACTGTATGTAGCCTATTGCACATTTCATCACTTAATTTTTCATTTGTCATTTAGTTTATGTACTAGTTACTTTTCGTTAAATCTATATTGCTGTACTGCATTTTTATTGCTCATGTTCTATTACTGTACTCTATAGTTATTAAAAATAACAACGTTTTCAATGCACTTTTGTTTATTTAATGCAAAATACTCCTTTTTTGCATAATTTCCATGCTAAAATCCAAACTATCCGAATTTTTGCATATCCGAATCGGCCTGATCCCCAATTAATTCGGATAATCAGAGTTCTACTGTATTAGAAATTCAGCTATATTTGTATAAATACATTGATTTAACCCTTGTTTTTTAAAGCATAATTTAAATTTTGAAATAAAATCTATTTTCTTTTATTTAATTTATTGGAGCAATAACTACAGTGGAGTAGCTGTTTCAATATATATGCTAATTTTATTGTAGCATTACTTTTTATCCATTTTATCAACTACTAGCACTATCAATAATTAAGTTTATCTTGCTCTAGCCGAGGAAATATCTCGTTTTTCATATTTTTAAAGAATAATATTTTTTTAATTTATTGATTTAGAATTCTAAATATATTTGAACTATTATTCATTTATTACTGAACAAATTTTTAAGCTGACTCTTGTTTTGACTTTGCCTACCTGATTTTTATATTATTTGTCAGTTGTTAAGTGTTTTATTTTTAATTATTTAAATTAATTTGAATATCTTGACCTTATGACATTATAAACATAAATGGTGTCTTAAATAGGTAACTTTTATTTATGCTTTCAATGATATGGAGGCTGGTTAGAAACATTTTGGTTCCATGAAATTTTTGAAGATTATCTAATTTAATACGCCAAATTAAAATAATCCTAAATTTTAACTTACTTTACGTACTTGCATTTAGTGATGCTTGCAACTGGTTTTGTTTGTAAATTTAAAGCTTCTATAAATATCTGACTCGATACTTATAGAAAATCATCATACTGCTGCTGTATGGTACATAGCTAGATACTTAAGTCGGTTGAATCCAATATTAATTAAAAACGATTTGTTGGTGCTAACCACTCATTTCACATTTTAACAGATCTGTTGGCGTTTTTGCCCACTTCTCTTCCGTTGTCTAGAAAATGTTTTATCTGAGTATTGCTTCTTTTGTCCAAGCCTGGGTAATTGATAGATTGTTTTGCTTGTTATTATTCTAGCTACATAATATTAAAATATAAGTATATGTTGATACTTCTACATAATGGTTCCTCTCTGTTCTCCGATATTTTTCATTGTCATCATCACAATATATTTATTGAAATTTATTTATATCACAGTATTAATGAATTAAATGTTTCTTTGTACTTCACAGTACTTGATATTAAAATTTAACGCTAGAGCTAGGAAGTGCACTCACTCTAAGAGAGTTAGTCAAGGTAAATAAAAATGAAAAATAATATTAGATAGGTAAACATAAGTTAATTTTATTGTTGTAAAGTTCATTACTTTTTATGGAACCCTATATCTGTGTGAGTTCACATTTCTGTTGAACTCAGTATAAAATTATGCTGAAAGGTTCCTCTTTAATAGATTTGTTCATGAGTGTGTCTGATCTAGATTTGCTTATTACATAAAAACCTGTATTCCCTCAGGGTTTTATCTTTTCATTCTTAATTCTTTCAGACAGACAAGACAGAAAAGAATGAGCCAGACCAGGAGCCCAAGATGGCTCAATCACATCAACCTATACCGATGCCTTACAGTTCCTTGACACCAGAAAAGACAAAAGAAAACAAAACCAAAGAAGTAAAACCATCGTCAAATAAAAGAAAACACAAGAAGAAAAAACATGAAACAAGCGATCTGAAAAACCAAGTAAAGTAAAGCAAGTGAATCTTCTCCAGAGGAAGAAAATAAAGAAAGCAGCATTTTGGATCAGTTTCCTGTTTATTTTTGGTAAGCACAATTGTATACTAACAATTAGTTTTTAGAGGGAGAACTAGATTTTTATAGTTAGTATAAAATTCCAAGTAAAAAATAGGTGTCTATTAATGTTATGTGTGTTCTGTAATATTATATATTATGAGAAATAGAAAGGGTAGTCAAGGTTTATAAATCCTTAGTGAAAAATTAATTTAATTTTGTTAACTTTAGATTTGGTGTAAGAATCTAGTTCGTGGACAGATTTTTAACCTTTGTCTGTAATTTAAATATTAACATTGTTAAACATTAAATGTCAGTCACTAAGTTTTATTTTTGCATAACAAACTAATTTCAAACAGGTCATGTAGATTATGTGGAACCAGAAACATTTAAAAAAAAATCCAAGAACTGAGTGGGTTTAATTTTTTTAATTCGATATTATCAAAAGCCAAGTCAGCCTTACACACTAATAAAATAGCATCAGTGTGATATGTATTAAATTTATGTTATGATTTTATATATATACAAGATAGGAGATACATAAAATGAGGCTCTAGGTGCATGCCGTGGTTTTCCCAGGCATAACTGAATTCTGTTTTGTAATCCACAAACAGACCGTATACTGTATGTGTATGCTAAGAATGTAGCCAAAGCTGTCGCGCATGGGTGAAGTGATATTTATAAACGTAGTGAATACAGCTTTTTATATATTTTATTTTATTGATTGGCCTCTTAATTGCCTATTTACTTGCAAAAATAAAATGTAAACTTTTACTTGGTACCCATAAATACAGTTTTTTTGCCACAGTTTTGTAATGGTTATAAAAGATTTTCAGTTTTGTAAAAGTTTTGTGGTGGAATCCTTTCTTACCATTTAAAATTTTTGGGTTTACGGATATTTTAATTTTTTTTAATGCAAATTTTACAGTAGTAGACAAATTTTGAAAAATACAGCCATGTATGGAATCATTTAAAAATTTGTGTCATGAAGTATCGAAAAATAATTTTATTTTGGTTTGGGTTCATATCACAGGAATGGCAATAAAAAACAAAAATAAAACAGTTTTCTCTACACTTTAGACTGCCATTTTTAAAACTAATAGAAATAATAAAAAATTATTTCTTCACCAAAGTGTTAAGGATGCAAAGACCTTTAGAATAATGTACATGGCATGTGTTTGTATTTAAAAGTTTTGAGATTAAAACATGGGATCCTCAGTATTTGGGGCAGCCTGTATTTTTTTACAGAGTTTAAAAGATTTGAAACAATTTTTTTTTGGATTTATTTGTGGGGAATTCATTTAAACTAAATCTCTGCAGTAAGCTGTTTGAACATTAGTAATTTGAGACATGTGGTCTGAAAACTCTGTATATTATTATATACAGTTTTTTTTTTTAGGAAATTTAGGATGTAGTACTTATGTCCATACATTTTTACTGAATAATCGTTTTCCTAAATATAATTTATTTTTAAGATGCACTGAATTTCTAACTTCACCCTTCTTCTGGGAATAACTAGATTTGTTTAAAAATCAAAGGTATAAAAATTAAATCAATTTTGTAAGGAACAACAATATGTACTGTGATAGTAAATGTTTATTAGTAGGTATAATTTTTGAAAGACTTTGGTAAACATAATAAATGTTGAGGATGGACAAGTTTATTGTTTATTTTTTAGGAATGGAAAAATGATTCCACTACTGGGGTTGTCTTCCAGTAAAAAAAACTAATTTTTTCTCTATGAAATAACGTTTAGTTGAAGAATGAGGGGACAGAATATAAATAGGAAATAAATGTGAAGAAGTGAAAGTAAAGTTAATTGTTAAATATAATGTAATAAAATCTCATTTAGTTTTTGAATAACCATTTTGACCTTTTTTACTCAATGTGTTATATGATTTATTTTTTGATAGGAATTCTGACAAGAAGGCCCTGTTGAAGAAGCAACAAGGTAATGGCTATGCTACCTGGGAGACCATAGGACACAATGGACAATGCATCTTGGAAAGACCATCTTAGGACACTCCTGTACGAGAAAGCGTGTCTGGTGTTCTACCAGTTGGCAGAAGAGGCTTACAAAGAAGAAAGGTTAGGTTTTGTTGTGTTTAATAGCAGCTGTACGAGTGTTGCAAAATAGATTCTATTATTCTTACTTATTCAGCAATTAGAAACATACTAAACATTCACTTCAAGTTTAAAATATACAGTTTTAATTTGTTCATTTATTTCAGATGGGCTGAATATGATATACATTTATTTTTATGTAGATCATTGCATTATTGCCCTGAACCACATTTATTAACATGCTAGAATTCACATCCCGCTATGGTTTACCACACTTATTAGATTTTTTTAAATGTATTTCCACCTACTAATATTATCTTGGGAGTTTGTCCTATCTTTTATCATATATTTCATAATTTAACACTGGCAGTGTGTGAAGTGTATCTCAGATGCCTTTTCAGTGGATTTGGATGAAAGTACTATTTATTGGCAAGATGTCAGTATGATATTTATAGCAATGCATTCAAGAAGTTCTAAACTTTAAAATACTTTATATAAACTTTATATACGCTTTAAAAAAATATAATTTCAAAAGCTCGCACCAGTGGTCTGTAGAAACTATCAAGTACGTAATTGTTAACCAATCATAGGACATATATGATGTGAGTAACTCATCATTGCCAAATGTCAAAGAATGCTAAAATTAATTATCTTTTCAGTATTTTAACTGCTATTTTCATTCCGTATTTCTTCTTTATTTATATTAAACGTTCTCCCAAACCCTTACACCTGGCCCAGTAAATTGCATGAAATACATTGTTCGGGAAAACAGTAAACTCCTTAATAATTTGATGATTCCCAAACAAACAAATATCTCCTTGAAGATGATCTAATGCATCAAAGGAATTTTCAAGAGGGTATTTTGTGCTGCGTGGTAGGCAACAGTTTTCATAACAAAGTTGGAGGCCATTACTCTCTCCCACAACAGTCCATTCAGTTTGTGTTTTTTTATGATTCTGGGTTATTTATATATGTTATATATTCTAAGAAAAAATAATGAATAGTATACTGGCCAGTGAAGACATATTATATGTACATTTCTTTAGCTATAAACTGCTTTGAATCTTTCCAAAAAAAGAAGGCTATGTTTTACATTATATGATTTTTTAAATTTTAGGCATATCACAAAATTCTATATGTGTTTATTTACATATATGTGTTCCAACAAAATATGCTATGGAAAAATGTATACATTTTTTATAATTTATTTTTACAAAAAAACTTTATACAGTTTATTAGTAAAAATTATATTATTGAGCACTATATTACATATTATGTTATATTTAATTTATTACTCATAGTAATTTTGATTTTATATTCATTTTCAATTACCTAATAGTTTCCTATGTGGAATGTTTCAATAAAAATACAAAAATGCAGTATGAGGCTCTAATTTGTAGCTTGTTTTCTATTATCACTAAAAATTTTCTTTTCCACAGTATTTTTATTTTCTATTTTACTTCTAAAAAATTATATCTTTTTAGCTATGGTTACATATATTATCATTTTCTAATAGGCTATTCCTTTCATAATATAACAATAATTTTTTTGGAATTCTATTTTTACTCTAGGGTATAAAAAAATACTTAGCCAGCTGTTTACAGTTTTTGTAACTTGTTCGTTTATTAAAAAAAACTTATAGCAGAAATTCCAATTTTATTTCTATTGAGAAACTAAGCACAGATTTTTTTCTGGCATAATATTGTATACATTTAGGCTATTTGTAAATTTTCTTACTCCTAAAAAATGGTAAAAGTTAAAATTTTGGTAAAATAAAGGTTTTTTGATTCTTATTTTTCTCATGACAACATTAGTAAAACATAACATTTATAAATTATAGTAACTGTTTCTAAAATTAAATTTCATAAGTAAAAACATGATGCCCTACAATGAACATATTAAAACAGGTTTCATATTTTTTACGTATTGTTTAAAAAAAAACCTTTGCAACATGCACAAAAGCTGGACGCCCATCTAAGAGATTTAGCAGATGGACTGCAGTGTTAGGGTTAACCCTTGAAAACCAAATTTCAACCTTCTTCTGGCATTTAGAAAATGTCCACTTTGTACTAAAATGTTCAATAACTATCAAATATAGTTAACTTTCGCTTATTGGTCTGAGCATTAGTGAAGCCTACCCACTCAAGAAGGGGGCTGGCAACCACTTCTGGTACTGCCTGTCTGGCCATGTATATCTTGCAGGATATATACTGACACACTATAACTTGGAATTTTGTATTGAAGCTTCAATTTCACTATATTAAGCGAAACAAGAATGTTCTATTGAATTGTGTATGTTATTCCATGGGATTTGGCTGAGTATTAGTGTGTAGCCTACTACCAACTTGAGGGGCTGGCCATACCACTTTCTATCTGCCTGTCTGGCATTGATATCTTGAGAATTATACTGACCTATAACTAACTTGGATATTTGTATGATAGCTTCATTTCTATATATAGCAGTAACAATGTTTCTATGATCGTGTAATGTTTATTCCATGAGGATTTGGCTGGAGCATTAGCAGGTTAGTTTTTGACAATTGGTATTATATTGATATAGGTAACACCAAATAATGGTTAATGAGGATAAAATCACGGGAACAAATGTATTTGTCACAACAAACCCTAGTACAATAACATGGGTCGTTTTTAACATGTGACATCTCAGTAATCATAATTTAGCAATAAGGACTTTTGGAATAATTTTGCGTGCAACCCTCAGACAGAAGTCTTTGATATGCAAAACTTGGTGTGGCGTAACATACCTGTAGCCGAGGAATACTTTGTTATACAAGTAATAACAGTAACATTTACACTGACAAATTATAAACCTTGTAATTTAATAAAGTTGTATTTTTTGCATGTATTTTAATCTATTTATGTGTTTTAAGATAACAAGTCTCTTAATTAAGTGGCTTAAAAATAACAACTTGGCTCTTAGATACGTTGCTCAGTGTTTCCATTTTTTACCAGATTATACAATCTATGTCATCCTTTGTACACTTTTAAGAGCAAAAATTTAATATAGAATCAAACAAAATTTAACCCTCGAGCTGGCAACTGCTTGTTTGTTAGTAAAGGAGGAACGAATTAACTCTTTATTTTAGCGGAGTTTTTTCGTTACTAGGTCGTATAATCTGTGACTCCTAATGCTTAATCTTCTTCTTTGGTCGTATTGACAGTCACGCTTAAAACCGTTGTATATAAACATACACAATTCTGAGTTTGGCAGAGTTTTTGTAAGTTGTTTATTTTTTTTGAAAATCTACTAAAATGAGTTTATATTTAATTGACAGTAAACTTTTTAGTACGTGGTAGATTTATGCAGTAATTTGTTGTTGTGTATTGTGTAAATAAAGTGTTATCTTTGTGTAAATTATAATAAATAATAAATTGGTTAGGTTTCTGGCATTTGCTAGGTTTGTAAGCTAGGCTAGTTTGCTTGGAACTTCTGCTGCATGATTGCTGGGCCAAAACTAACATTATATAGTCAAAATTAATTCTTTTGTTAAACGTAGGCCAACTTTCCTCAAATTAATAAAAAGTAGAGGCCATGGCTTTAGGGAAAACTTATTATGGCAGATCACTCCAGGTATCAGTGAGAGCTTGGATTTGTTTTTGATGCTTTTTTCCATTATCCAGCACACCTTGTTACAATATTTCTCTGAAATTAAAAATATATCAGGACCCATCAAAATGTTCTCAATATTCCTAGATAAAGTTAACAATTTATCTTAGTTATATATTTTCCATTAACTAGATAAAATTTTCCAAAACCAATTAGGCTAATCTTGAATTTATAATTGAACATAAAAAATATTGTTTTTCCAAAGGTGGTCCCTACATTTTTATTTTTTTTGCCTTATAAGCTTTTAATGTTTGGTACTCTGGTAACAGTGTATAGTTATACAAATATATTTATTTGTTTATTGAAAGATATTTTATTTTCTACAATTATTTTATGAATACATATCCATTTATCAATAATTTCATGGTTATAATCGATTTTTATTATACTTTAAAACTCATTTCTGCGATTAAAGACATCTGCAAAAATGCCCAAAAGTAGCCCACCAATACAGAGTAAATCTAATACTAACATGCCAGTTCTAGGACACTCTTAAACGAGGGGTGTCGCTGTTTGAGGTAAATTGAAAAATAAATATACTTGTAAAAATTAAAAAAAAAACATGTTTTCCAATTCCATGAAGTCACCAGGTTGTAAAAGTTATGGAAGTCTTTATGAACAGTTACAATGTCTCCTTCTTTCCTGGATAAGAATGTATGTTAGACGCCAATATATGTTACTATTGAAAATAAAATTAATGTGTAGTATCCTCTTATCATTAACCTACATCGATCTAACAGTTACAAAACGTCTAACTAACAGAAAATAATACATGTTTGATTAGTTTTCTTGAAAAACCCCTCCAAAATTTAAATTTTTTACCACCTCAATTATTATAAAGGAGAGGACGAAGATGTTGGCCAGTCAGAGCAGCATGGCTTATTGGCCTCACCAGAATTAGGGCAGTTGCAGGCCAAGTATTTAGTGGCGTAGCAAGATAGGTGGTAAAAGTCTCACTTATTTTTTATTATTCAAAACTAATACATCCTATGTACATTTACTTATGTTTACTTTACAATGAGTTGCACTCAGTGAAAGGTTATTTTTTCTCAGACTATTTCATATATGAATGGAATATTCGGTGACTGGTACATGGGCACGGACTGTCCATTTACTGGCAGGTACGTGAGACGGGTGTTA
>NW_025786008.1:0-12077 GCF_021130785.1 Homalodisca vitripennis | reverse complement strand
TCTACTTAAAGCTATATTTACATCTTTCTTATCACGTAAAGCACATTTGATCTTATTCTTAGCATATTTGACAGAGTTCTCTGCCAAACCGTTACTCATGGGATGGTATGGAGGACTCAAAGTATGTCTGATACCATTGTTTGACATAAAATTATGAAATTCGAATGAGGAAAATGGTGGACCATTGTCACTGTGGACAGTCTCTGGCAGACCAAACCTACTGAACAAATCTCTTAAATGATTTATGGCTACATTGGCTGAAGTGGAAGCTACAGGAAACACTTCCAGCCACTTGCTGTGCGCATTAACAATTAGTAGATACTTTTTTTCCATTAATCGGACCTAAATAATCCATGTGAAGCCTTTGCCATGGACTTGAGGGATAATGCCACGTATGCAGCTGACACTTGCTAGGGTTATTTCTCTCCATTAAACAGGAAAAACAATTATTTGCCAAGGACACAATTTGATCATCAATATTAGGCAACCAAACATAACTACGAGCTATCGATTCATTTTGACTATACCCATGTGGGATGAGTAAAGCTCGTCCAGCACATATTTTCTCATTTTGCTAGGCACTACTACTTTGTAACCCCAAACCAATATATTATTTACTATAGACAACTCCTCCCTCCTTGCAAAATATGGCAACAACTCCTTGTCATCCCAGGGATGCTATTGGGCCACCCGTGCCTTACATAGCCAATAACTTTGCATAAAATTGGATCTTTTAGCGTTTCTGCTTGTACATTCTCAAAAGTTAAAGGCACAGAACTTTCCAAAAGACAATGCAAATAACTGCCCTTCCAGTGGTCATCGTCGCTCACTTCCTGCTCTTTCATTGTCAGTGGTAGCCTGCTGAACGCGTCGGCATTACCGTGATCAGCTGATTTTATATATTCTATATTAAACTTGTACCCTGACAAAAATAAACTATAGCGCTGCAATCTGCTGGCGCTAAACACTGACAAACCCTTATGAGGACCAAATATTGATAGAAGCGGTTTGTGGTCCGTACATAAAGTAAATTCTCTACCATACAGATATTGGTTAAATTTCTTTCACGCCCCAGACAATTGCTAGAGCCTCTCGATCGATCTGGGAGTAGTTCTTTTCAGCATTAGTTAGCGTTCTAGACTGGTATGCTAATGGTTTTTCAATACCTTCTGGTGTGACAAACACTCAGGACCGCACCTAGTCCAAAAGAACTCGCGTCTACCGCCAGCTTCAACGGAAGTTTGCCGTCATAGTGCGCTAAGATAGTCTCACTACTTAGCAGTTCTTTTACTCTATCGAATGCCTGAACACATTGCCTGTTGAAATCAAATGGAACGTCTTTCTTTAATAAATTGTACAATGGGCTTAAAATGCTTGACAAATTTGGAAGAAATTTAGAATAATAGTTAATTAGCCCAATTAGCGATTTAATTTCTGTGACATTCTTTGGGATAGGTGCGTTCTTGATTGCTTCTACTTTCTTGGGATCGGTGTGCAAACCGTGTTTGTCAATGACAAACCCCAAATACTCTACTTGGTTAGCAAAGAAAGTACATTTACTCTTTTTGACAGTTAAGCCTTTCTCATCAACCTCTTACACACTTCTCTTAACTTCTCATAATGAGCTTATCATTTTCAGCGGTTATTAGAATATCATCTAAAAATACTGCAATTGATCTATACCCTGGAGAGTCTGCTCTATTTTCTTTTGAAAAATAGCACTTGCTGACGTTATGCCAAAAGGAACACGGGAATAACAAAATAAACCTTTGTGTGTACTTATGGTACACAGTTTCTGAGACTCTGGATCTAACTCTAATTGGGTATATGCTTGACACAAATCGATCTTACTAAACTTTTCGCCCTTTTGCAGGTTTGCAAACAACTCATCTATTCTTGGTAACGGAAATTTTTCTACTTCTAAACAAGGGTTCAAGGTTACTTTAAAGTCACCGCAAATCCTGACTGAACCACATTTCTTTAATGCAGGAACTATGGGCGTACCCCAATCTGAGCTACTTACAGGTATTAACACTTTCTCATCTACTAGCCTAGCTAGTTCGTTTTCAACCTTGGCTTTCAGGGAAAAAGGTATTGGCCTAGGTTTGAAATATTTAGGAACCGTGTTTTCTTTTACTGTTAACTTTACAGGCTCGCCTTTAAAACAACCTATCTCGTCACTGAATACCTTAGGAAATTCTTTGAACAACTTGTTCTTAAGTTCAAGACAACTATCGGCATCGGTTTTACTTATCTCAAATAACCTGTCATTATTTTTAAAACGAAATTTCAACCCCTAAAGCACTTAACCATTCCCTACCTATAAGTGGATGAGCACCGGACTTGATGACATACAAGTCCATTACTTTGTTTACTTTGTTATAATTAACTTCAACTTTGATCTTGCCTACAGGTGTGATAGGTTGATCAGTATAAGAGCTGAGTGTCAACTTACTAGGTTCTAATTTACACATCTGGAAATGAGAATTGTAATATTCCCCACTTCAAACACTCACAGAAGCCCCTGTATCAACCTCAAACGTTAAGCTTTTACCATTAACAATTAAATCAAGCTGAATTGGGTCTACCTTGACCCTGTCAGTCACCTTTTCATTCATTCTAAATAAATTGGCTACATCATCCACAAATTCCTCAGTGTCCCCTGACACCTGATTACTGTCATCAACACCTTCTAGGTAGTTATGTTTGCGATAATTTTTGGAATTCCCAGTGCTTTTACTATCTCTAAAATTAGTCTTATCTCTATTTACATTTGTACCTTGCCGACCAGCTAACTTAGAACGACACACTTTTGCTATGTGGTTTTGTTTACCACAGAAATGACACTTCACACCTAATAACCTGCACTGTGAACGGAAATGCCTGTGAGGCCACAACATAAACATTGCGCACTGCCACTGCCACCTGGCGGAGATCGCCGCTGCCATCCAGAAGGCCCTGGTGACGTGCCGCCGCTGACCTTGGCTGTTCCCCCTGCTCCCTTCCAGGCCGCTCCAGCGTTGTCGCTCCGTGCTGTCTGGGAATGCGTCTGGGAATGCGGTGCGCCATTTCCGAATCTCCCCCTCCTGGCCACCACGCTGCTCAACTGATGGATCCGCTCGGGTCTTCCGACTGATAGAGCTGCCGCCGATTTTTCTGCTTGCTCCATTGAAAGCACTATTTTGGTCGCTTGCTCGAACGTTAACGAGGCTTCCGATAAAAGTTTTTGTTTGGCACTTTCACTTCTGATGCCACTCACCAGTCTGTCTCTCAAGTAATCATTTAGCGACGCGCCAAAGTCACAATGGGTTGTCATTTTTTTCAAATTTGCAATATACTCGGCAACCGACTCGCCTTCCAACTGTACTCGCTTACTAAAACGATATCGCTCCGCGATGAAGCTAGGTGTCGGGAATAAATGTTTTTGCACAAGTTGCACCAGTTCATTAAATGTCTTTTCCGACGGTTTATTAGGAGTGCACAGGTCTCTCAACAAACTATACGTTTTTACCCCTATCACAGTTAAAAGCGTACTGACCTTTTTACCCGCGTCAATGCTATTACAGTCCACATACAGCTCAAAACGTTCGATGTATGACGCCCAGGTTTCAACTGACCCGTCATATTTCCCCGATAACGCCTATTTGCGCCATTATATTAGTTACAGGAAACGGTAGTTCGTCTAATTGTTACTTGCCCCCCCATCAACTCGTACCTAAATATAATTTGTGTTGCACACCTGTACCACTCCGCCCCCGCCCAACCTCTCCCCACCACTAATTGGGTTTGAAACTCAAGAAAATTCGTACTTACCGTGTGTGTTCGTGGATGTTCACTCGCCATTTTGTGATGTTTCACTCGATCAACAACTGTCCTAATGTTGTTACGCATTGCTCACGTGCGTGTTCACTGTTGATGTTCCAGCTATTCGAGTGTACACTCGGAATTTCCGCCACGCTCACTAATACTAATTTCCACAGATAGATCCTCGTCACACTCTTGGTGTTGTTTCGTGGCCGGTGGTAATAATACTAGGTAATTAAAGTTACACCGATTCAGGAAAACTATTTGGACTAGCATTCTTGGTCGTAGAGGATAGCGCGCACACCGCCGGGCGCGCGCCTCCCACGCGCCCGTGGGTAAAACTGGTACTGGGCTAAAGAACACTCGCTTGCTGGAACGGCTTGAAGGTTAACGTTGGGCGGGGTTGAAGTGGGCGTGACCTCATTAGCCAAATAGGATTTATTTTAACACCAGTATGTATTCACATATTACGTCACATATGTTTAACCACGCCAACGGCCAGATCGATAATCATACATTCACCTATCTTAACAAATATATTTGACGAGATAGCTGACTATTTATATTAGATTCAGACTATGTACACCACAGATTAAGCAACCGAACTCGCCCATGCTAACTTCGCCTGCAACACTGCATGGTACTATATGTCCAACCGCATTACCCTGAACTACTGATTGTTCAAGATTGTCTTTACACACTAAAATACAATGTCAAAGCTACCGAAATCATCGATGCTAGCCTCGCCTGCAACAGTGCATGGTACAAGTACTAGATGTCCAACCTCATTACCCTGAAGTGATTGTTTAAGATTGTCTTTAAACACTAAATGATGATGTGAAAGCTACCGAACTCACCGATGCTAACTTCGCCTGCAATACTGCATGGTACTAGATGTCCAACCTCATTACCCTGAACTACTGATTGTTCAAGATTGTCTTTACACACTAAAATACGATGTCAAAGCTACCGAACTAACCCATGCTAACATCGCCTGCAACACTGCATGTTACTATATGTCCAACCGCATTACCCTGAACTACTGATGGTTAAAGATTGTCTTTCCACACTACAATACAATGTCAAAACTACCGAACTCACCGATGCTAACTTCGCCTGCAAGACTGCATGGTATTAGATGTCCAACCGCATTACCCTGAACTACTAGTTGTTCAAGATTGTCTTTACACACTAAAATACTATGTCAAAGCTAACGAACTAACCCATGCTAACATCGCCTGCAACACTGCATGGTATTAGATGTCCAACCGCATTACCCTGAACTACTAGTTGTTCAAGATTGTCTTTACACACTAAAATACGATGTCAATGCTAACGAACTCACCGATGCTAACTTCGCCTGCAACACTGCATGTTACTATATGTGCAACCGCATTACCCTGAACTACTAGTTGTTCAAGATTGTCTTTACACACTAAAATACGATGTCAAAGCTACCGAACTCACCGATGCTAACTTCGCCTGCAACACTGCATGGTACTAGATGTCCAACCGCATTACCCTGAACTACTGATTGTTCAAGATTGTCTTTACACACTAAAATACAATGTCAAAGCTACCGAACTCATCTATGCTAGCTTCGCCTGCAACAGTGCATGGTACGAGTACTAGATGTCCAACCTCATTACCCTGAAGTGATTGTTTAAGATTGTCTTTAAACACTAAATGATGATGTGAAAGCTACCGAACTCACCGATGCTAACTTCGCCTGCAATACTGCATGGTACTATATGTCCAACCTCATTACCCTGAACTACTGATTGTTCAAGATTGTCTTTACACACTAAAATACGATGTCAAAGCTACCGAACTCACCGATGCTAACTTCGCCTGCAACACTGCATGGTACTAGATGTCCAACCGCATTACCCTGAACTACTGATTGTTCAAGATTGTCTTTACACACTAAAATACGATGTCAAAGCTACCGAACTCACCGATGCTAACTTCGCCTGCAACACTGCATGGTACTAGATGTCCAACCGCATTACCCTGAACTACTGATTGTTCAAGATTGTCTTTACACACTAAAATACGATGTCAAAGCTACCGAACTCACCGATGCTAACTTCGCCTGCAACACTGCATGGTACTATACTAGATGTCCAACCTCATTACCCTGAACTACTGATTGTTCAAGATTGTCTTTACACACTAAAATACGATGTCAAAGCTACCGAACTCACCCATGCTAACTTCGCCTGCAACACTGCATGGTACTATATGTCCAACCGCATTACCCTGAACTACTGATTGTTCAAGATTGTCTTTACACACTAAATACGATGTCAAAGCTACCGAACTCACCGATGCTAACTTCGCCTGCAACACTGCATGGTACTAGATGTCCAACCGCATTACCCTGAACTACTGATTGTTCAAGATTGTCTTTACACACTAAAATACGATGTCAAAGCTACCGAACTCACCGATGCTAACTTCGCCTGCAACACTGCATGGTACTATATGTCCAACCGCATTACCCTGAACTACTGATTGTTCAAGATTGTCTTTACACACTAAAATACGATGTCAAAGCTACCGAACTCACCGATGCTAACTTCGCCTGCAACACTGCATGGTACTAGATGTCCAACCGCATTACCCTGAACTACTGATTGTTCAAGATTGTCTTTACACACTAAAATACGATGTCAAAGCTACCGAACTCACCGATGCTAACTTCGCCTGCAACACTGCATGGTACTATATGTCCAACCGCATTACCCTGAACTACTGATTGTTCAAGATTGTCTTTACACACTAAAATACGATGTCAAAGCTACCGAACTCACCGATGCTAACTTCGCCTGCAACACTGCATGGTACTAGATGTCCAACCGCATTACCCTGAACTACTGATTGTTCAAGATTGTCTTTACACACTAAAATACGATGTCAAAGCTACCGAACTCACCGATGCTAACTTCGCCTGCAACACTGCATGGTACTTAGATGTCCAACCGCATTACCCTGAACTACTAGTTGTTCAAGATTGTCTTTACACACTAAAATACGATGTCAAAGCTACCGAACTCACCGATGCTAACTTCGCCTGCAACACTGCATGGTACTAGATGTCCAACCGCATTACCCTGAACTACTGATTGTTCAAGATTGTCTTTACACACTAAAATACGATGTCAAAGCTACCGAACTCACCGATGCTAACTTCGCCTGCAACACTGCATGGTACTATATGTCCAACCGCATTACCCTGAACTACTAGTTGTTCAAGATTGTCTTTACACACTAAAATACGATGTCAAAGCTACCGAACTCACCGATGCTAACTTCGCCTGCAACACTGCATGGTACTAGTACTAGATGTCCAACCGCATTACCCTGAACTACTGTGATTGTTCAAGATTGTCTTTACACACTAAAATACGATGTCAAAGCTACCGAACTCACCGATGCTAACTTCGCCTGCAACACTGCATGGTACTAGATGTCCAACCTCATTACCCTGAACTACTGATTGTGTTCAAGATTGTCTTTACACACTAAAATATGATGTGAAAGCTACCGAACTCACCGATGCTAACTTCGCCTGCAACACTGCATGGTACTATATGTCCAACCGCATTACCCTGAACTACTGATTGTTCAAGATTGTCTTTACACACTAAAATACGATGTCAAAGCTACCGAACTCACCGATGCTAACTTCGCCTGCAACACTGCATGGTACTATAGATGTCCAACCGCATTACCCTGAACTACTGATTGTTCAAGATTGTCTTTACACACTAAAATACGATGTCAAAGCTACCGAACTCACCGATGCTAACTTCGCCTGCAACACTGCATGGTACTAGATGTCCAACCGCATTACCCTGAACTACTGATTGTTCAAGATTGTCTTTACACACTAAAATACGATGTCAAAGCTACCGAACTCACCGATGCTAACTTCGCCTGCAACACTGCATGGTACTATATGTCCAACCGCATTACCCTGAACTACTGATTGTTCAAGATTGTCTTTACACACTAAAATACGATGTCAAAGCTACCGAACTCACCGATGCTAACTTCGCCTGCAACACTGCATGGTATTAGATGTCCAACCGCATTACCCTGAACTACTAGTTGTTCAAGATTGTCTTTACACACTAAAATACGATGTCAAAGCTACCGAACTCACCGATGCTAACTTCGCCTGCAACACTGCATGGTACTAGATGTCCAACCGCATTACCCTGAACTACTGATTGTTCAAGATTGTCTTTACACACTAAAATACGATGTCAAAGCTAACGAACTCACCGATGCTAACTTCGCCTGCAACACTGCATGGTACTATATGTCCAACCGCATTACCCTGAACTACTAGATTGTTCAAGATTGTCTTTACACACTAAAATACGATGTCAAAGCTACCGAACTCACCGATGCTAACTTCGCCTGCAACACTGCATGGTACTAGATGTCCAACCGCATTACCCTGAACTACTGATTGTTCAAGATTGTCTTTACACACTAAAATACAATGTCAAAGCTACCGAACTCACCGATGCTAACTTCGCCTGCAACAGTGCATGGTACGAGTACTAGATGTCCAACCTCATTACCCTGAAGTGATTGTTTAAGATTGTCTTTACACACTAAATGATGATGTGAAAGCTACCGAACTCACCGATGCTAACTTCGCCTGCAACACTGCATGGTACTAGATGTCCAACCTCATTACCCTGAACTACTGATTGTTCAAGATTGTCTTTACACACTAAAATACGATGTCAAAGCTACCGAACTCACCGATGCTAACTTCGCCTGCAACACTGCATGGTACTAGATGTCCAACCGCATTACCCTGAACTACTGATTGTTCAAGATTGTCTTTACACACTAAAATACGATGTCAAAGCTACCGAACTCACCGATGCTAACTTCGCCTGCAACACTGCATGGTATTAGATGTCCAACCGCATTACCCTGAACTACTAGTTGTTCAAGATTGTCTTTACACACTAAAATACGATGTCAAAGCTAACGAACTCACCGATGCTAACTTCGCCTGCAACACTGCATGGTACTATATGTCCAACCGCATTACCCTGAACTACTGATTGTTCAAGATTGTCTTTACACACTAAAATACGATGTCAAAGCTACCGAACTCACCGATGCTAACTTCGCCTGCAACACTGCATGGTACTAGATGTCCAACCGCATTACCCTGAACTACTGATTGTTCAAGATTGTCTTTACACACTAAAATACGATGTCAAAGCTACCGAACTCACCGATGCTAACTTCGCCTGCAACACTGCATGGTACTTAGATGTCCAACCGCATTACCCTGAACTACTAGTTGTTCAAGATTGTCTTTACACACTAAAATACGATGTCAAAGCTACCGAACTCACCGATGCTAACTTCGCCTGCAACACTGCATGGTACTAGATGTCCAACCGCATTACCCTGAACTACTAGTTGTTCAAGATTGTCTTTACACACTAAAATACGATGTCAAAGCTACCGAACTCACCGATGCTAACTTCGCCTGCAACACTGCATGGTACTAGATGTCCAACCGCATTACCCTGAACTACTGATTGTTCAAGATTGTCTTTACACACTAAAATACGATGTCAAAGCTACCGAACTCACCGATGCTAACTTCGCCTGCAACACTGCATGGTACTATATGTCCAACCGCATTACCCTGAACTACTGATTGTTCAAGATTGTCTTTACACACTAAAATACGATGTCAAAGCTACCGAACTCACCGATGCTAACTTCGCCTGCAACACTGCATGGTACTAGATGTCCAACCGCATTACCCTGAACTACTAGTTGTTCAAGATTGTCTTTACACACTAAAATACGATGTCAAAGCTACCGAACTCACCGATGCTAACTTCGCCTGCAACACTGCATGGTACTAGATGTCCAACCGCATTACCCTGAACTACTGATTGTTCAAGATTGTCTTTACACACTAAAATACGATGTCAAAGCTACCGAACTCACCGATGCTAACTTCGCCTGCAACACTGCATGGTACTAGATGTCCAACCGCATTACCCTGAACTACTGATTGTTCAAGATTGTCTTTACACACTAAAATACGATGTCAAAGCTACCGAACTCAACCGATGCTAACTTCGCCTGCAACACTGCATGGTAGTACTAGATGTCCAACCGCATTACCCTGAACTACTGATTGTTTAAGATTGTCTTTACACACTAAAATACGATGTCAAAGCTACCGAACTCACCGATGCTAACTTCGCCTGCAACACTGCATGGTACTAGATGTCCAACCGCATTACCCTGAACTACTGATTGTTCAAGATTGTCTTTACACACTAAAATACGATGTCAAAGCTACCGAACTCACCGATGCTAACTTCGCCTGCAACACTGCATGGTACTAGATGTCCAACCGCATTACCCTGAACTACTGATTGTTCAAGATTGTCTTTACACACTAAAATACGATGTCAAAGCTACCGAACTCACCGATGCTAACTTCGCCTGCAACACTGCATGGTACTAGATGTCCAACCTCATTACCCTGAACTACTGATTGTTCAAGATTGTCTTTACACACTAAAATATGATGTGAAAGCTACCGAACTCACCGATGCTAACTTCGCCTGCAACACTGCATGGTACTAGATGTCCAACCTCATTACCCTGAACTACTGATTGTTCAAGATTGTCTTTACACACTAAATACGATGTCAAAGCTACCGAACTCACCGATGCTAACTTCGCCTGCAACACTGCATGGTACTATATGTCCAACCGCATTACCCTGAACTACTGATTGTTCAAGATTGTCTTTACACACTAAAATACGATGTCAAAGCTACCGAACTAACCGATGCTAACTTCGCCTGCAACACTGCATGGTATTAGATGTCCAACCGCATTACCCTGAACTACTAGTTGTTCAAGATTGTCTTTACACACTAAAATACGATGTCAAAGCTACCGAACTCACCGATGCTAACTTCGCCTGCAACACTGCATGGTATTAGATGTCCAACCGCATTACCCTGAACTACTAGTTGTTCAAGATTGTCTTTACACACTAAAATACGATGTCAAAGCTAACCGAACTCACCGATGCTAACTTCGCCTGCAACACTGCATGGTACTAGATGTCCAACCGCATTACCCTGAACTACTAGTTGTTCAAGATTGTCTTTACACACTAAAATACGATGTCAAAGCTAACGAACTCACCGATGCTAACTTCGCCTGCAACACTGCATGGTACTATATGTCCAACCGCATTACCCTGAACTACTAGTTGTTCAAGATTGTCTTTACACACTAAAATACGATGTCAAAGCTACCGAACTCACCGATGCTAACTTCGCCTGCAACACTGCATGGTACTATAGATGTCCAACCGCATTACCCTGAACTACTGATTGTTCAAGATTGTCTTTACACACTAAAATACGATGTCAAAGCTACCGAACTCACCGATGCTAACTTCGCCTGCAACACTGCATGGTACTATATGTCCAACCTCATTACCCTGAACTACTGATTGTTCAAGATTGTCTTTACACACTAAAATACGATGTCAAAGCTACCGAACTCACCGATGCTAACTTCTGACCTGCATGTATATTCCACGCATACCTGACTTATTGTCAGATTGCTTACACTAATACAGTCAACTACAATACTGCTAACTGCCCAACATCTGGATATTCCACATTACTATATTGTAATGTCTTTAACACAAATGATGTAAGTACGAACCAGTAACTTCGCTAAACTGAGACTATCCAACTACTGAATGATTCAATTGTTACCACTAAATATAAACACACATCTACTCTGCAATGCATGTATATTCAACCATTACTATATTTAGATGCTTACACTAATAATGTAACACCGAACGATGCACTCGCCTGCAAAGTGATATCTTCCAATATTAATTGTCTTTAACTAATAGTAATACATCGATACTTCGTGCAAGGCTATCCTTCCTAATAGTAATGTTACACTAATATGTAAGCTACGATACTCAACTCGTCAACATGAGTTAATCAACTATTACCCTGATATTAATGCTACACTAAATAATGAAACACTATCACTCGTGCAACACTCGATAATGTCCACATTACTTGTTTTAAATTTCACATAAATATATGTAAGCTACGAACCCCATCACTCGCTGCAACCGCATGTATAATTCACCATTACTAAAATTGTTCATGCTTACATAACATTCAGCTAACCATACTCGCGCAACAGTTTGTCAA
>NW_025786007.1:0-17820 GCF_021130785.1 Homalodisca vitripennis | reverse complement strand
AACTAGCTCTTTTCAATTTAGGCAATTGCTTATCCATTCCAACATTGTTAAATAAAAATCATCAGAAAATAATCTACAATTGGGCGATATCGTTTTTTTACAATAGAATAAATGACAAAGTATTACTGAAAATAGTGCCAATGTAAGTAGAGGTTTTTTTTTACCATTTGAACCCCAATATTTAATATGTTTATGATTCTATAAGATTATTATAAATTCCTCAATCTTTGTATGAACTTTAAATATATATTACTGAGAGCAACTATAAATTCTAATTGTATAGGAATATTATGATATAGATGGAGGAGCACGTTGTAAAGTAAAAAATTTTGAATGAAAGAAATTTATTGGATAGATGTAAGAAACTTTTTCTAAATATTTTTAAAAATAATCTCTTAAAAGAGTGAGCTTAAAGAAGCACCACACTATCATTGCCCCATATAATGCTTGGCTAAGGTTTGCAGTACAAGATTTCCCTAAATCTAAAAGTCTATTTCTTATTTCATTGGGCTAGCATGATCCATACTAAGACTTTACGTATAACATGCCATATTGCACTCCAGTATGTTTAAAAAACTTGAACTAATCTGGCACTTATATCTTCCTTATTGTTTTTGGTTTAACGTCACTAGTTTGTAAAAGGAGTTTTAAACTGATGGAATAATGAATCGACTGACATTCAATATTCGTCCGTAACTCGGTTATTGCTGTACTTAGAAATAAAGTGTCGATAAAATATGAAACTCCTTTATGTAAGGGTGTTACTTCGACATATCTTACAAATTAGACATATACACAGAAAGTAAAATTCGCTGCAACCCATAGAGTGATGGAATGTTGCGTTTTTTTATTAATTGTAACAGTGTTTTAATATTTAACTTCAATAGTGGCAATATTTGAAAAATGTACCGCACATCTTCAAAATAAGGATCTGATATTTGTTATTTTGCTCTGCTATACAAGGTAAGTAGACAAACGACGTCGACGATTGTTTGCAGCTGTAATTCAGGGATGCCACTAGCCAATCAGTATGGTTTTCGAAAACCGGAACATGGCTTTAATTCTGGAACAAGGTGAAGTAGACACGTCGACGTATGTTTTTCAAGCTGTAACAGGATGACACTGTCCATTAGTATGTTTGACGGAACTGGCTTTAATGCCCCCCCTGAAAACATAGGTGAGTGGAAAACGTCGACAGTTGTTTTGCATGCTGTAACTGGAAGTGTGACTGCTAATCATAATGTATACGACGGAACTGGCTTTTTAATGCTGAAACAAGGTTGAGTAGAAACGGTCGACGGTTGTTTGCATCTGTAACAATGGATGACACTGCACAAATCAGTATGCTTCGACGGACACTGGCCTTTAATGCTGAATCAAGGTGAGTGGATACGTCGACGATTGTTTGCATCTGTAACTGGAAGGGACTGCTAATCATTATGTTGGACGGAACTGGCTTTAATGCCTGAAAACAAGGTGAGTAGAAACGTCGACGGTTGTTTGCATCTGTAACAGGATGGCACTGCCAATCAGTATGTTCGACGGAACTGGCTTAAATACTGAACAACGTGAGTGGACACGTGCACGTTTGTTTGTAGCTGTAAACAGGATGACACTGCTAATCAGTATACTTGACGGAAATGGCTTTAATTCTGAAACAAGGTGAGTGCACACGAAACACGTTTGTTTGTAGCTGTAAACAGGATGACACTGCCAATCTGTATGTTCGACGGAACTGACTTTAATACTGGAACAACGTGAGTGGACACGTGCACGTTTGTTTGTAGCTGTAAACAGGATGACACTGCTAATCAGTATATCTCGAACGGAAATGGCTTTAATTCTGAAACAAGGTGAGTGGACACGTCCACGTTTTGTTTGCAGCTGTAACAGGATGACACTGCCTATCTGTATGTTCGACGGAAACTGGCTTTAATACTGAAACAACGTGAGTGGACACGTGCACGTTTGTTTGTAGCTGTAAACAGGATGACACTGCTAATCAGTATACTCGACGGAAATGGCTTTAATTCTGAAACAAGGTGAGTGCACACGAACACGTTTGTTTGTAGCTGTAAACAGGATGACACTGCTAATCAGTATACTCGACGGAAATGGCTTTAATTCTGAAACAAGGTGAGTGGACATGTCCACGTTTGTTTGCAGCTGTAAACAGGATGACACTGCTAATCAGTATGCTCGACGGAAATGGCTTTAATTCTAAAACAAGCTTAGTGGACACGTCGACAATTGTTTGCAGCTGAAAGAGGATGACACTGCTAATCAACATATTCCACGGAACTGGCTTTAATTCTGAAACAAGGTGAATGGACACGTCCACGATTGTTTTAAGATGGAACAGGATGTCATTGCCAATCAATATTTTCGACAAGAACTGCTTTAATTCTGAAACAATGTGAGTAGACACGTCGAACGTTTGTTTGCAGCTGTAATAGGATGACACTGTCCATTAGTATGTTTGACGGAACTGGCTTTAATGCTGAAACAGGTGAGTGGAAACGTCGACGGTTGTTTGCATCTGTAACTGGAAGGGACTGCTAATCAGTATGTTCGATGGAACTGGCTTTAATTCTGAAACAATGTGAGTAGACACGTCGACGTTTGTTTGCAGCTGTAACAGGATGACACTGTCCATTAGTATGTTTGACGGAACTGGCTTTAATTCTGAAACCAGGAGAGTGGAACACTTCCACGTTTGTTTGTAGGTGTAACAGGATGACAGTGCTAATCAGTATGTTCGACGGAACTGGCTTTAATTCTGAAACAAGACCCACAATGTATGGTTCTTTTCTTAACTAGTGTAATTAAATCTTTCTGCTCTAAGCGAAGTATTAGGTAACTAAAATAACTGTCCCTCTCCAAACGTACATTTTAAAGGACTTTTTTATATTTTGTCTCAAAATATTATAATGTTTTAAACTGCGTATATAAACACATTACGTGAGTTACTTGTATAATCCATTATAATATGAGATTCTTACAATATTTTAGGTTGATATAATGTTTCTGGATTTAAAACCTACAGCGTTATATAAAGCATATTTTATTTTTAATAATAGCTGCTATTGGAGTATTTTGAAACATTTTCCCTTCTTATTTGAAAATATAGACAAAAATAATAAAAATTTAAAACAAAATTAAGTACTTTACAATGTACTTTTATTCCTGAGTTAAATGATTTTATGATAAATGCCATTTGTATTTTGGAAACTAATCAATTATATCTCATATATTATGCAGATTTTTATTTATCCTAATGTTTTCAGGTAGTGGCCGTAGAAATTATTAATTACTATACATTAACAATACAAATATTGTAATAGACAACCATAATTTCTGAAATTCTTTGTTAATTCAAATTAAAGTTTCGTTCAAACACATGTACAACAGTAAAATTGTTTCTTTAGTATTTCTCTCAAATATTAAAACTTGACACCTTTCATAAAACTCACATATAAAACAAAATTTATTCATAATTTATGCTTTATAATTTGACCAGTTTTAAGTACATATTACTACAAATAAATATTCGTATTTTTTAATAAGTAAAATTCCACTTGTTTTACTTTAATGAAGATTTTGTAACGTTTCATGATGCTAGAGATTCTAAATATTTCATAGTATTACGATTAGACACTTAAAAGTCTTACTGATTTACTGATGAATAAAATATATAAATACATAAATCTTTGAATCTTTTTTTTTTGAAAAATCATTTACTTTAGACCCATTTTAAAATATTTCCGTTATAAGGTATTTTCATATTAAATTTGAGTGATTGTCTCGTAGTCTAGTCACAATATTATACTGACATTTTGTATAAATTGTGCATTTTAGTCAAAAAGCTAGTACCTCTACCCATTAAAAGTCTGCGTCCAGCTGTTAATTCTGCGGCTGATGATATTCTCCAGCGCAGAAACCACATGCGTGTCAAACATATATTTCATGGCTTTTCAACCCCATTTCCTCAATGTGTTATGCATTGTCCATAGAAAATTTTATACTTATATTTTGAGAGCTTGAGACGTGTGTGTCAAAAACCACCATTCTAGGCAGTGGAAAGCTAGGAAAAGAAAAATGTATTCCTTGAGAATTCAATCTTATTTCAATCCCTTTTTAGATTATATCTTTATGAAAATGGTCAATCTTTATACTTAAGTTATAAGGAATACCTGTATTACATTTCAAACTTTTGGACCGTGGGAAATTTCTATTCAATAATATAGCATTTTTAGGGTTTTAACTTCAACCTTAAAAGAATGTGATTGACATTTATAAAACCAGTTAGTTTAGCTTTAGTAAACATGAGACACGTGTGTATAAAATGTTTCATAGGACACCGAGGAGTTGAAAAGTAGAAATATAGTTCTTCTAGATAGGTGATTACAATTTCATTTCAACCCTAAGGTTATTTGATCTTCATACAGACGCTTTATTGTTTATATTTTAATAATTAAAATAAATATTATTATTAAATTGGATTCAAGTTTTCTCACGGGTCGCACCCAGACAAGTGCGAATAAGTAATCCATTTAAGTTCATCCCAGGTAATACTTGCCTTTGGTATATTGCTTTAAACAGTTACAAATAAAAGATAAAACTTGTTGGTTCTCAATTCATTCATTGTATTTGCAATAAAAATTATTACAAATAAATAAATTACTTTAACAATAATATGTCGCTGTAAAGAATTACCAACAAGGTAAATACTATATAACAGAAATACCTTATACCCAGCTTATAATGTATGAATAATGATATCTGTCATAGTAAAGGATACAGTGACAGTACCGACACGTTTAATAAAAGGGAACTACGAGACTTAAGATAACATGTATTTTATTCAGAGAACAATAAAAGGGTTTTAGGTTATTGATCCTTCTGTATACTGGTTGTAGACTCCTACTTAATGTACGTCATATTAAAATGTTTAGAGTGTTTTCATGTTTTTAGGAATTAAATGTTTTTTAATTTGGACAAGCCTATGTTTTACGTGATGTACCTACATCCAACTATTATTTACACAATGTATAAAATGTACTGTCGGTAACGTTCCTGTAGTTTTATAAAAATATTCCTGTATTTTTACTATGTTTCACAAATAATTTATAATCGTATTCTAAACGGCTGGAAAGTCACTGTAAAATATTTAATTTTTACTTATCTGTATTATCTCTCTTAATATTGTAAGCCTATTTAAGAGCTTGTAAAAATAAAAAATACACATTAAAAATAAATTGATTATAAGTGGTAAAGGTTGACTTTTAAGTATAGACAGAAGCAAGCGTGAGATATATTTTAACTATTTCTCAATAAGTAATTAGTGTTCTCTTATAATGTATGTTACTGCGGTATATAAATGTGGTAGTGTGTTAAGTTTCTTTAAAGTAAGCGTGCTTCAGTTTATAGAAGAAAACCTATAATATTTATCATTTTGGTTCGGCGGTCTGTGGCAATGTTTAAAACATTTATATTCTTTTAAATAAGTGCATTTTTTATTTTTAAATTCACGATGCACTAAGTAATGTTTAAAAATGAAAATACATATCAAAGGTCAAGAGTGATAAATACTTTGGAAGAAAGCCAACACTAAACGTTGTAAAAGGTTGTTGTAACACATAAGTTCTAAGATAAATAGAGGAAGTGTTTCTACCTCAGTAATTATTTCTCTGTCATTTTAATATTTTCTCTAAAGTAACATACTGTCTGGTATAAAATTATTGCATATTTATTTAAAATATGAAGAGATAAATGTTGTAGATTTTTACTATTATTGTATATTCTTTGTATTGAAAAAATAATAATATTACATCCATTTAGAAGCGTACAATGCATTGTAAGGTATTTACAGTAACTTTAACTATTATATAATATATTAATATTAAGTAGTTCATTTTGGTCAATAAAATATGACACTGACATGGGCGTTGACAATAATATTCCATATAATTTATTGTTTGTAAACTCAACGGTCGTTGAAAATAAAGCTCCATATAGTAATTTTAAAAGATTGTGAAAATATTTAATTTATTTTTAACACAGTGAGGTGACCGATAAGGTATTATGTGAGAAATATGGCTGCGAAAAGTTTTAATATCTAATTAAAAGTATTTAATTTATCAGTTAAAAAGCTTGTTGTTGTTCCATCCAATATATCAATTTATCTGATTTACTCTGATAAGCTAATATCAGGTAATTCGGGTCATTATGGATATAGCTATAGATATTTCCTGTGGACATAATATAAGTCAACTTATAAATATTATTAAGTATCTAACCGAAAGTCGATTTGCTATATTTTATTAAATATAGTTCTACATGTAGAAATGGACTGATAGTAAAGTTGATTATAAAAAAAATCATATATACATATTATTTTAGGTTAAGTAATCTTGGCATTTTCAACAAGCAAAGTGATTACTTTTTTATATTACTCATGATAAAAATTTAATTCTATACAATAATTAATAATAACATAGTATTGTGTCATCGCACTGTGCAAAATTCTAAATTATAAATTGGTTTCCGCGTATTGCCGATCCCACTCCAGAGGAAGGAGGAGTTGCCATTTTTTCTGAAACAAAATTTTGCGTCTGCCCCTTTTCTGATCCAGGATTCAATCGAAAAAGAGATTTCGAAGCAGTCGGAATCAAACTACAAAACAAAAACATCAAAATTCTTCGTGATCCGGAAATTTACAGGTCTCCCAGTGGGAAACGAAGACACCTTCTTTTCAGAATTTGAAAAATTACTGACATGTCTGACTAACCAACGTCAGCATTTTGTCATTATGGGGGATTTCAACAACATCAACGCGTTGGACAACACTCACCATGCAACAATTCCGTTTGGTCGATTTACTTAGGTCATTTCAGCTTGATTTGCTAGTCAAATCTCCAACGATAGTGACGGCTGCAACCAAAACTGTAATCGACTACATAATCACCAATCACCCAAGTGTCGCAGTGTCTGTGGTGAATTACAGCTATATCTGACCACTACGGCCAAGAGGCCGTCATTAGTGGGATACAACTCACAAGGGAGCCCAAAATTAAACAAACAATAAGAGACTATAAGGCCAGAAAACATCCGCTCACCTTAACGCTTCCCTTTCTAAAGAAAGATGGAATTTTCTAAATTCATCTCAACCCGTTGAGCAACAGTTTAAATTGCTTACCGACATTTTTAATTTCCACATTTAACACCCTGCCTGCCTTACAAAAACAATTAATGTCTGTGGACAAAAATTCAAAAAAACTATTAGATCACAACCAGGAATTATAGTATTCTAGAGAGAAACTGAAATTTATGTCCGAAATTTATAAAAACACTTCTGAACAGTTTTCAAAATACTTTTCAGGAATTATAAAAAAGTATATAAGAAAGTGATCCAAGCTGCGAAAGCACTCGATGTCTCCAAATCAATTCTCTCTTCAAAAAAACGTTTTCCAAAACAACTAGGGGCATCATAAAACAATAAAACAAATGCATACAAACAAATCAAAATTAATGTTGGGGATAGGCTTGTGGAGGATGAGACTGAGATTTCCAGTCGGTTTAATAACGAGTTCTTCGCATCCATTGCTGACCGGGCAAGGTCCTCGGCCATCTGACCCTAAAGTACGCCCCTCGCGAAGGCAAAGCCCAGCAGCATCAATGGTGTTGGCAACCTGTTGTTGAGGATGAGCTTCACCTAATTATCCAGCAGCTCCCAGCCAAAAAGTCAAACGACCTTAATCTGATGTCCCCCATGGCTCATTAAAAAATACTGCAAGCATTTAGTGAGACCCTTAACTGAATTAGAGTAAATTATTCATTCCAAACAGGAGTGTTCCCCTCTCCTCCTCAAAATTGCAAAAGTGGTTTCCAATTTTAAAGAAAAGACGATCTAACCTCTCTATAAATAACTAGCCGGCCTGTCTCAATTTTTCCCAGTATTCAGCAAAATTTTTGAAAAGCTTTTTCTTATAAGAATGCTTCACTTTTTGGACAAATACAATCAGCTCTCAAATGAACAGTTTGGGTTCAGAAAGGGTAAATCGACAACCGACGCAGTCGTTTGGTTTTGTCGATATGATTGTAGAGGGGATTGAATGTCGGAACCACACAATGAGTGTGTTCCTGGATCTGTCCAAAGCATTCGACTGACCACAAATACACACTGCTCGACAAACTTGAGTCCCACGGCATTCGAGGCGTGTCTTCTTTAAAATGGCTTAGCTTCATTTCTAAGGCAGAGATCCCAAGTTGTCCAGATATCAAATAATATCATCCAAACCAATAGACCTTACATATGGAGTCCCCCCAGAGGTCTATCCTCAGTCCTGTGCTTTTCGTGCATTTATGTCAACGACATAGAATCATCGCTTCTGCATGGAAGAACAGTGCAGTTTGCAGATGATACGACTCTTTTTTTCAATGCACGATCAAGCGAAGTTTTGGAACAACAGGCTTTTGTTGATATCAACAACTGTGTCCAATACTTCAACAGCCTCAACCTCACAATAAACTCTTCAAAAACCAACATTTCAAAATTTTTCTCTTTGGCGCAATGCGGGCAACCAGTGCGGCGGACCTCTGCCCATCTTGAAGGCTGACTCCACATTGGACGAAGTCTACGCTTCAAAATTCCTTGGAATGTACCGTTGATCGAGGACATGGAAAATGTGCACATTGATCATTGTTTGCGCCAAAATCTGCTCAGGCATCTTTGTTCTGAGGTCTTTAGCAAAATACTGCCCGAGTCAGGTACTGATTACGGCGTATTATGGCTTGATATACCCCACCTGGCCTATGGAGTGATCCTTTGGGGAGCTTGCGCTAACACTCAGTTCCAAAAGAGTTTTCAGAAAAAAAGCAATTCGAATCATCGCTAAAATCAAATTCAGAGAGTCGTGGCAGGCAAGTTTTCAATAAATTGCAGCCGTTGACTCTGCCATGTCTCTACATATTGGAAACAACTATGTTTTGTGTGAATAAATGTACCTTAACCAGAGGACAAGACATACACATGTATGAGACACGTGGCAGAGCAAAACTACCGAACTGGTAGACACAGAACGGTGGTTTATGAACGCCTGCCTTCACAAGCGGGTTTTCAATTCCTCAACAGACTGCCCAATCCAATCAAAAATGCTCCAACGCCAAAGGCGTTTAAGACTCGCCTAAAACGCTTCTTGGTGTCTCAAGCGTTTTATAATGCAGGTGAGTTTTTGGCTTTCAAACTGGGAGGCCGCCCAATTTGAAGAATGACACCGCTGTTCGAAGTGGGTTGCATTGGCGATGAATGAAAGAGGTGTGACTTTAAACATTGTATGTCTGTATGTGTATTATAGTATGAATGACTGAAAGTTTAGGATATTATTATTAATTGACGTTTGCCATACGATGTATTATTGTCTCAGCAATAAAACAGAATTTGATTTGATTTTTGATTTGATTTGTCACCAGTTTTAACTATATAGGTAAACTACTAATTGCCCATTTAAAAAGTGTGAATAATTAGTAATGATACCCAACATTTTTTTATCTATATGTATAATATATATATATATATATATATATATATATATATATATATATGAAACCGATTAAAATATAAAGAACATGTATAATTTAAGGATTTAATACGGGGAATATTTTGACTTAAAACTACAAAGGGAAGCATTAGGGGATGAAAACTAAAATGAAATAATTATATAGTGAATTTTATACGAGAATTTTTTAAAGCTACGCCTAAATTTAATAAGGGGATTTACAGAACCGTACTGGCTGCCATATGATTTCAATAATGACAGTGTTAAACAACATGCGTAAACATCATTGTAACAGTTAACGATATTTTTATGCCGCAGATTAATGGAGGCTTCTAATTACAATGTTATAAATAAAATATAAATGAATCTTTTACTAGTTTATTCAGTAAATAACTTATATAATTGTATGCTGTTGTTTTGATATTTTCATTATGAGATTTTTACAATGATATTTCGTGATACATAACACTGAAGTAAAAGTTTTTTGCTGTTACTCAATCAATTGGATAAAGTAACATGGATCAATATTTAAGCTCAATATATATATATATATATATATATATATATATATATATATAAGTAAAGCTTCATTATTATAAACTAAAATTTCAAATTAATATATTAATATGACCCTGATACATCGCGGCGGACAAACAGCTATACAGACATACAGAAATACAATGGGTTAATAAAAGCTAAATGTTAAACAGAAAGGATAAATTTAAATATAATACGCACAAACAATTTATCGTTTCTTGGAATACCTTTATTTCGTCAAACATTGAAAATTGTTATTATACTTTGAGACTATGTATTTTCATAAAAAACTAAAAAAAATCCGTTAGAGTGAAGGTGGGAAATTCTAATTTAATAAGTGGTTCATATCTATCCACCAGTTTACTAGTAATATAAAATTCCAATCATTGGATCACTTATATCAAATAAATGTATGAAAACTCAAAAAGAGGAAAACAAACATGTTATGTAAGGTTGTTAAAGGAGGAGTAGAACATGGCACAACGATGTAGGACAATTACCGGTTGTCCCTGACGTATAAAATAGCCATTGTTGTGTTATTGATTAAAACATTGCATTATTACAAGAAATGTTATAAAAACTGTTTATAGTAATGTAAGTATAAATATACAGCATGGCTAAAGCTTATAATTTCAAAAACAGTTATTGAATTTAGAAATAATACTAGTAATTTATTCTAGACCTAAACTGTCCTCAATGACAAATTTACTACATATGATGGCTTACAACTTTACGAACGTTTAAGTGTGTACCTTACTTGTTTAATACCTTAACTGCGGCTCTATACTGAGGGATCTTAACAACAATGGAACCACTCAATGTCGTTTGCAGCAGTCAACTTGTAAAACTATTTATATTATCACTAAGCATAACCTATTTTTATTGCTAGATCAATTTACCATATTAAAACTATTCAACGACAGTTTTACTTTTTTTCATGAAGAATACAAAAATTATATATATTACCACATTTTATGTTGAACAATATTCCGTATTAACCAACATATAATAGTTTTTAATGCATATTTCCAGAATTTTATTATCAGTCAAAATTAAAAAAGAACTTGAAGGTTTCATGGTATAAATATGTGAAACATTTAGAAAATGGACATTATACGAATCTTAAAGGAAAAGCTAATAATATACTTGAGTAAATAAGTACTTTCCACTGAACACTTTTATCTGTTACAGTTTAATAAAAAACCATTGCTATTTATTTCGAAGCAATAAACGTTTTTATTTATCAAAACAAAATTAGTAAGAATACAAAAAACCATTTAAATCAAAATATATAACTTAAATAACTTTAGTTAATAAAAATACAAATGAACTTCATCTTATACTTTGAAGAACGATACTTAGACAACGACAAGTACGTAAGTATTAGTAATAATATAGTGTTTAATAGAAAACAGAGTTTGATACTACTATAACACTGCAATAGCAAGCTTTGATATTTTGCACTACTCTTATAATCCTTCCAAAGTTTCTTTACAGAAGATATACGACATTATTTTTGCGATCGAAATTAGAGGCCGGACAAAGATATTACATTGGCCAAAACCTCAGTTCCATGGAATCGGGGCAAGCCCCAATCTGACGGCCTGTCAACTGTTTAACAGTAAAGAAGATATTATTTCTGCTTGGGTTCACCCTGTCACTTTTTTCACCTCTTTTGTTATTTTGGAAGGCTACAAATGACTTTGAAGGAATATCCTATTCTATTTAGTAATAACAAACAAATAAAATTATATATTAACTATTAGTATTAATTACCACTAAAACTTGAAATATAGGTTATGTCAGTAAAATTTTAATTTAAACTGGGCTTATATTCTTAAAAAATACAATTAAAATAAAGTTACGTGAAGATACACAAAAATGGAACAAAAGAAAGAAAGAAATTTATTTCTTAAAGAAAGTAAAATATATATATATATATATATACATCTGATATTTTTCTTGTTAGAAAATCTAACCAAAAATAATCTTCTTAAAAATTTTCTTTTAAATGTAAACAAAATACAAAAACAAATATGTTAAAAACAAAATAGAATATGTCAAAGTCCCTGTCCTCGTGCTCAGTTCTGAACCTATTAAGACAAATACACATAACAATTGTTCTAAAATAGTACCATATTATGTTTTAACAAATTATAACACAATAATAAGCAATTTAAATAACATAAACTTGAACTTTCTTTAAGAAAAGATACGGGAGCCCTCCAAATCCAGGAGCTTGTTAATGAGGTCACAATCCTCCATGATTTGTTAAAATTAAATATTTTTGATCGGTTTTATTTTTCACCCCCCTGATGGAACTCCCTATAATTTAAATTATAAAATATAAATATATTATTATAAACTTTACAAAAAAGAAAATATAATGGTGAAAGGTGTTGACTAAATTAATGAAAGAAAAGAAAAATACAAAGGCTATAACATACATATATACATACAAACCACATACAAACTCCGAGACGCCGCACATACATACATCTGCATTTTTAAACTTAAACTTAAAGGCACTGTACATTTCTAGGATAAAAATGGAATACTAACATATGCATATATTATAAAAAAACATTTGAAAGCAAATAAAATAATTCAAGATCATAAAAATCGCAAACCTGCATATTAGTAATAAAAATGCTTTAAACGATCATTGCTGTATAATATATTTTTTCAAACAACCAAGTGGAAAAATCAGTGTGGTGAAATTGAGGAGTATCACATTTTTTGTCCTATCTATCATAAACAAATATTTAAATGAATTTGTAATTATTTATGGTAATTGTGTAAGATATTACTATATTTTTCCCATTTGATAATCTGAATTTTTCACTAACCACATTGATATGTTACTCTCCGTATATGCATACAAAAAAAACTTAAAATAAACCTCAATAATAATCATACAGTATATGAACGGATCTTTACTAGCAAGTCATAATAGGCAAAAATATGTAACACATTATGAATATTAAACCATTTTTTTAACATTTTTACCAATATATGAAGTAACTGTTATTATTACTGGAATTTTTGCAGTAAGAGTTGTGAATTATCGTAAAACAATTATGATTCTCTTGAATAATTGTAATATTTTTATTTCATCTGTTTAATGTACAAATTTATTTAACTTCATAGGCTTAGGTGGCTTTCCAAAGCTAGCGGATTCTGAAAAATGGACAGATAAAGAATGTTAAGGAACGGCAAAACAACTGTTAAAGGGTGAGATTTGAAGAACAAATCGTCAAGAAAGATTCTTGCTAACATTAAAGAAGAACTTTGCGGAAATTTTGGGAGTGACTCAACTAACCTTATTTAGGTAGCGTCTAAAATCCATGGGCACTTATCCAGAAATAATGAAATTGGGTAATACACAGGTTGCAAATCAACGTGATTTCTCTAAAGAACGAGTTTTTCACTATGCAAACAGGAAAATGTATGAACCAAAGATAAACAGCTTGCTTTCATAAGGCTAAAAAAAATAACTTTGGTATCTCACGTAATAGGAGGTTTAAAAGTGGATTAATAACGATAATTCAAAGCGGAAAAAACCATGGATCGATGTTTGAGGCTAAATCATTGGGTGGGATAAGTAGTGAAACTGGAACTAATGCTTTAGTAATGCTATATTCTAATGTTCATTTAGATACATTTTTGATATGTGCAATGTTCTCTCGGTAAAGTAAAACAGAACAAAGTAACGTAGTTGAAACAAAATAGTTGTAATTATTTTATCTAAGACAACTATGGAAAATAAGAAAGAGGAAAAATTTTACATTAATTACATTTAAAATTAAGTTAGCGGAATTTACTTCTTATTTTTAGTATGGAAAATAAAAAAAAAATAAACATTAATTTTTAAAATTTTCCCTAGTATAAAAGTTTTTCAACATAAAAGTATTTGAAAACTTAGTTAACATATTAGATACATCTAATATAACAGTGTCTAGTACTATTAAATTCAAAAATGATCATCGTTCAGTGTGCATTACACAGTAAAATTTATAAATTTTAGCTTTTTCAACCAAATATGATTTTCACATCTGGTATTTAAAAGAATTTTCAAAATAATCAAATGCTCTTTTACAACAATACTTAAGTCACAAGAGGATCATTATAAGAAATTTAATATGCCCTCGAAATTTGTGGGTATTGTAAACTATACAAGTTATGCTGTAATAAAAATGTATAAATGCAAATTTTTTTATAACAACTATTAACATGATGCCAATTGCATTGCAACTGGATCTCTTAGCTTGTCATCATTATTTTCTTGATAATCGTCATTATTATTGTGGTCATAGCTATGTCTCGTTAGATGTATATATATATATATATATATATTCTATAATATCTATATAAAAATGAATGTTTAGTGTAATGTTTGTCCTTTTATGGAATCGTGAACTATTTGGACGCGATCACATGATGAAAGATTTGTACGTATATGTATTCTTTTACCACGGAGAAGTTTTATCAAGCTCTATGCCCATCCCTTTCCCGATTCAGGATTCCGCCTTCCCGCCCCACTGTTACAGAAATACTCCATAAGAAATGCATTGCAGCAAACATATGTTTAACGTCTGTTATCCCAAAATTTTTAATCAGCTGTTCTTTTGTAAACATATATTACATAACACTTAATAGTTTTAAAGCATAAGAGTAAGCTTAAGAGAAACGACAACATTTTGTTTAAAAAAATAACTGTTTTTGCAATCACACTTGTTAAACATAAGTACCTTTTAACTATCCAGATACATACAATTCAAAGTTTGACTGCCGTAAAAATTCACACCTTTAAACTGCAATATTTATCTTAATATAAAACCATGCTCTATGCTTGATCAGAAGAGTAAACTGCAAGATATCATAATTACTATCTTACGTTGGCTACAAATATAAAAAAGGAATGGTTATAAAATCAACCTTAGTTGTTTTTTTTTTGAACAGAAGTAATGGTTCCATCAAAAAACTTCCGTGTGTACATATTCTCTCGATCAGAGACAACAAAAGCAAGCTCAATCGTGGCACTCGGAGATAATAAAACTAAAAAATCTTTAATCTAAAAAATTTATTATAGTAAAAAAAAAAATTTACTAAGTAATATAGAGGACTTCTCGGTTCTTAAGATTTGCGTGCGAAGCCGTGGGTAACAGCTAGATAGAGGCAGGAATATGGTACATAACCTTCATAATACGCCCAAGAGGCTCACGATGGAACGACATATCAATTATCTCAGCAATGTTTAGAATGAGTATAGAAAAAGAATAAGTGAATATAAGTGTGACTGTATTTCAACGGGAAATTGCGTGCGAAGGCCGTCGGGCAACTAACTTTTTTGCAAAAATTATTGAAAATGCGCAGCAAAAGCGTGCGAGCCGGGGCCCGCTAGTATATATATATTAAGAATATTAATTAGGATGTAAGATAATGTTACTTTTTTTGAATAGTAAAATATGACCTCCAGTATGAATTGATTATGAAATGTCGAACGCAACAACTCTTTTTGTAGGCCCAATGCATGCCAAATATGTATAGACATTTTAATCATAACAATCTTTAATGCTGTTGCATATGTAATACAAGTCTCTATATAACTTTTAAAATACACTACCTGAATGAAGGCACTGAGTACCGAATAGTTACTAAAAGATATATTTAAAAATGCATTTTGCACAATTTTATTCTATGTAGATAACTCCCCTTAAAAACTGTTATCCATAAAAGCTTAAAAAGGTAGTACCTGCTTATTATAAATATTTTTCTTTTTTCCAAACAAGAAATTTTAAAGTACAATATTTAAAATATTTTTGGATTTGCATATTTTGGCTTCTCTAAGAAGGAATATACACAACTTTAAATGTCTATTAACCTTGGTCAGTATAATGTATATTTTATAAAAAATATAATTAACTATGTAAAACAAATTCTTAAATACGTACAAAAGCTAAGTTTTCTTTATTTAAATGTTTCAAGAAAATGTTACAACCTCATCAAGCTATGCCTTGAATAACGAGGTTCCTTATTTAAAATTAAATTAAGATAAAAATCTTGTCTAATCTAAATCTACCATTAAAAATCTCGACAGTAAGATAAAGGTATCTGATATATCTAAAACCTGAATACAATTTGAATCATGGTCTTTACTGTCCTTTACAAAAAAGAAGAGAAAGTAATTTTGTTATACCATTTCAGACACAAGATTGTGATTTACGAACACTGTATCCCTCACATACAGAAGCTCATTTAGTCAAGAGGTGGCTAAATTAATTTAAAAAATGTCCAACAAACATAACAAGGTGATTGAGAGCTCACTTGACTTGTTTTAACGTCACAACCACAGCACTGTTGACGGTTTACGAAGTAAGGCCGAGTGACCATACAATGGGAAATTTGGATACTCGTGCGTGAAATGGTGAAAATGGATCTGCAAATAAATATAGTAATTAATTTATTGTGCTTTGTGCTTTAACTGGTGCTTCAATGTGATATATTTTAATCTAAGACCTATTAACTGTAATGCGGCAAAAACGTACGTTTTTGTATGTCTACAAGAAATTTAGTTTGAAGATTCGTTATAAGTAACATTATAGTGATTAAAAAATGCTGAGGTAGAATCAGGTTATAGATTCTACATTTTTACTTTCCGGTTAGTAGTATCTGAATAGACTCTATTTTAGGCATTGTGGCCCCCTTAGTCTTGATCAGATTAAATTCTAGGTAAGTAATCCTCCCGTCTATAAGTAAGATATAGATAAAAACCGAAGTGAAATGAGCCAATGAATTTAACTTACTCGGGTTTCTAGTAATAACGCTATGCCTTATAAGAATCTTACACAATAAGGTAACATTTTTAAAGCTGTTCACGATGCAGGTATCGAAAGTTTTTATTTGAACGTTAGAAAATTATTTTAAGTTCCAAAAAAACATATATGCAATAATGAAAAAGATAACGCAATCTCCCTTCTCCAATACTGCCTTGCCTAACGATGAAATATAAGTCCTTTGGGTAATACCATATACGCTTGTATTACTATTCAAATAACGAAAAAAATATTCGATTAACTTAAATTTTTAAAATACATATATTTCAATTACCATCTAAAGGACCGTAATTTTTAAAGTAAGGCAGGCATTTTTAAAACGTAATATTTTGTTTGGGAGTTATAAAGTAATCCATTAACTACAAAGCAGTAACTAAATTTCTAGATATTATAACAACACGTATAAACATGTACAAAAATTAACGAGACGCCTACCGAGGTGCATATCATTTTCATTCTGACAAAACTCAGTGTTGTCAGCTTTACACTTATAATAATTTTGTTTTTTTGGCCACTTACTGTTTTATGAAACATGCATGTGCCCTAGACGATAAACTAGACCAATCTAAGTGTATAGATATAAACTAAAAATATTTGGTCCTAACTTATGAGACGTCCCCATTAATTATGAATCAAGTAACTTTGCTTAGTTGATTATAGTTATCCCTTTTTATTGGATAGCTGAAAGTATCCACATTTAAACTGCAGGATTAGATATCATATATAAATTGTGGTAATAAATAATATTAATATGAAACTACTCCTGGCTGAGAAGAGTTAAAATTAAAAATTTTACTCAGGATAAAATTTCACATGAAAGGTATGAGAGAAAGTAATTTGCTATGCTTGCAGACATAAGATTGTGATTTAGCGAACACATCCTCTCACAG
>NW_025786006.1:0-20110 GCF_021130785.1 Homalodisca vitripennis | reverse complement strand
ATATTTAAATAAAATAAATAAATAAAACATATTCATATGTATGTAGCGTTCTTGCCTTTACCACTAGAGGCCATTTCATGGTGAGACCTATGTACATAAATAGCGTAAATGATAAATTGAAGCATTTATGTTTACACATAAAAAAATAGAAAACATAATAGAAACATAATAGGAACAAATATTAAGACCTATACTGTTTCGGTGAAAACATGTTCTTGAGTAAAAGATTTTACAATTCGCGAATAAAGAAATTCCTTACTTAAGTTATAATAAATAAGAGTTTAGCTTCATAAATTTATAGAGTTAGCTTAATAAATTATAAAAGCTCTTGTTTTATTCATTTTTATAGTAAAAAATTACTTGACTATAAAAACAGTCGAGATGATTTTTTTATCTCTTCAAAATAAAAAAAGAAGCTCATAGCAATAATGACAGCGTAAAACGATTATTTGAATCACAAAATTGATGTTATATTTCACCTAGGATCGTCAATCTTTTCAAAAACAATCGTTCTTGTACAATGGTACATATTATGAAAACTAATAGAGGACAATTTTTCAAAAAAGAGATTTAAATTTTTGGACAGAATAAAAACCGTTTTCAAATCCAATGGTTGCCGCGTAAATTTTATTTTGTCAGCTATATCGACATTTTCTAGCAGCGTCACTGTTTCATATTGATGAAGGCGTATATAACATTTGCCCGTGGCGTGTTTTGGGGCTAAACCTTTTCCAATTCTAAATTTATAGATTTATGTAGTCTAAACAATTTTAAATATTATTTATATTTCATAATTGTTTACATGTCACGTCGTCTCTCTCTTGATTATATCTGTTTTTCTTTAAGTTTTTCATTTACAATCTTATTCTACTAATCTTAGTTGATACGTGAAAGGACGTCTATGTTAGAAAGCATTCAACGCTGAACAAACAGTAGTAACATTAAAACTACTGCATATTTAAAGATTGTTATTTTTCCAATGTTTTGTTAGGGAGTTAAACCAAGGCTTCCTAGATACATTTTCTTTTACTCATTAATACATGGCGTGCAGTATCTGTGTTATGCTAGAGTAATTAATTACCTTTTTTGTAAAACCAGTTAAAGTGTTATCTAACAAAATAACTGGTTAATGACTCATTATATAAAATAATTGAAAATTTTACCTACAGGCATGATGCGTACATAGGTCATGAAAGGTGCCTGTTTTCTTTGTTACTTTGTTATACAAAATACTGGTATATGGAAACGTTTGTCTTGCTCTTGTGTTTAAAGGTGCACACATTTTATTAATTATTTTGCGAAAAAAGCGTCAGAAAAAAACACAGATGGATCACAAAAGGCTATTCTGATCTCGAGAGAGAAAGTGAAAAAATTTTTCTCTGAAATTAACAAACGTTACTTGTAATAGAAAATTTCAAAACATTCTTCAAAATAAAATATCAAAAAAATTTTTAACAGGAAAGTGGATCCAAGCTGCGAAAAGCATAACGATGTCTCCAAGATCTATTAATATCTTCTAGAAAAAATATTTCAAAAACAACTATTGGGACATCCATTAACAATAAAACTAAAGTTAAATAAAACAAATCAAAAATTTAAAAATGGGAATATACTTGGTGGAGGATGGAACTGAGGTTGCCAATCAGTTTTAACGAATTTTTCGCATTTCCGTTGCTGTTGGGCAAAAGTCCTCTGGTCCGTCTGAAACCGCAAAGTACGATCCCTGCGCGAAGGACAGAGTCTCAGCAGCCGTCAATGTTGCTAGACGCCATGTCACTGAGGAATTGAGCTTCACCGAATTTATTCAGCAGCTCCCAGCCAAAGAAGTCCCAACAAATTGAGTCTTAATCTAAATGTCCAACATGGCTCAATCAAACAATGTCTGCACAAGCATTTGGTGAGGAACCTTTAAAATAAATTCGGTAAATTTCTTCATTTCCACAACAGGAGTATTCCCCTCCCTCCTGAAAATTTGCAAAATTTGTTGCCAAATTATTAAAAAAAAAACGATCTAAGTTTGTCAATCAATAACTATCCGGCCTGTCTCCAATTTTACCAGTATTGAGCAAAAGATTTTTGAAATAGCTTCTTTCTCTCATAATAGAATGCCTTCAAATTTTTTGGACAAATACAGTTCAGCTCTGCAAATGCGAACAAATTGTGGATTCAGAAAGGGCAAAATCGACGAACAAGGAACGACAGTAGTGAGTCTTGCTCTCCGATATGAATTGTAGAGGAGGAATAGAATGTCGGAACCACAGACCAATGATTGTTGGCAAAACCCATTGTGGTATCTGCCGTCTTGTTAGCTGATTCCCACACTGGAGAAGAAGTCCTCTCTTCAAAATTCCTAGGAAATACAACCCTTGATCAAGGGTTGACTTGTAATTAACACATCAATCATGTTTTGCGCAAAAATTTTCCTCAGCTCATTTATGTCTTGAGATCCTTAGCAAAATACTTGCCCAAATCAGGGTACTCATGTATAACGGCGTAATTATGGGCTTAATTTTACCCCCCATTTTGTCTTATCACGGAGTGGCGGTCCGTGTGGGGAGCGTGCGCAAGCTCTCCCAGTTTAAGCAGAGCATTCAAACTTCAAAAAAAAGAAGCTATTCGAATAATTGCAAAAATAAAATTTCAGGAGAGTCCGTGGCAGGGCAAGCTTTTAAGTGGAATTACAGCTAGTTTAACTCTCCTCCTGATTCTGTACATTTTAGAAACCACATTTGTTTTGTATGTATAAGTGTGCCCTTAACCAGAGGGCCGGGACATACATACGGCAATGAAGACACGCAGGAGTATAGAATTTACTACGCGAACTGCTAGGCCACAGAAACAGTGGTTTTTGAACACCTGCCCCTCACAGGCAGGTGTTTAATTTATATGTAACATGACTGCCAAAATTCAACTAAAAAAATTCCCTAAGCTTCGCCTCAAGCGTCTTTCAAAAGCTCGCCTTAAACCACCTCTTGGTGTGCTTCCAACAAGCATTTATATAATGCATGGGGGAAGTTTTTTAGAATTTAAATGGTGAGACCGCCCCAAATTATATACACGACTTGATTCTGCTGTTATAAGATGGGGATTATAATTGGGCGAAGGATTGAAAGGTGCATAAGTGTAAAATTGTACGTGTAAATGAGAATTTTGTGGCAATAGAGAATGTAAGAAATTTTTAGATTACAAAATATTTGTGACGTGTTCTAGGACGTATAACATTGTAAGTATTTGTCGACTTGCAATAAAGCTGAATTTGGATTTGATTTGATTTTGGCGTAGCTATTTCAGGTAGCTAGCTAAAATGTCTTAGTTTTAGCTTTCAAACAAATGCAAAATCTCAAATTCAAATTATTTATTTTTTCTCAAGAATACATAATGCATACATAGCAATATTATGATAATAAAATAAACAATATTATGTATTATCAAAGTCAAACAATTTAATCATTTTACCAAAATATTACTTTTTTCCCAGGCTGACGCTATTATACTAGAACTTAACTTTTAAAACTTATTATACATTTTTTTTTACTAAAAATAAAATACTTACTTTTGAGAAAAAATATAGGCGGCCCCCTACGATTACTAATTAATCTGCATTAGGGGTTCCTTCATTAAAAATAGAAAACCAGAAAATAAACTTAAAGGTTTTCAAGAGCTCAGAGCGAAACAGTTAAAATTATAAAATAAGAAGTTAGAAATTTTAAAATCATTTAACATCACAAATCAATACGTGTGCTTATCTGCCTATTTATTAAATTTCAGATAATGAACAAAAATTTACTATTTATATATAAACAAAAATGTAAAACCAGAATAAAATACTACTTTTAGTTACAACAACTAACGAATCAATCCAACTTTAACGCCAGTTTTGAAATATAAAGTTGGAAACGAATAATTAAATATTAACTAACTTACTATTTGTAAAAAATGCCTCCGTGTTTTTGCTGAATCAATTAACACATTCTCTCTATATAACCTCAAAAAACTTTATTACAATTTGTCTCACTTTTTATGTTGCTTGGCAATATTAATTAAATTAATCTTGGTGCTATAAAAAATTGAACGTTTTAGCTATAAAATAAGTTGTTGTTTGAAACTCAAGGAGATTTTTGGAACTTGACATTGAATTTGCAATATTTCTTCAATCTTAGATGTGTAAATATTCTCCTGAACTACTAAGAATCTGTCCATCCAATAAAAAAACATTTTTTTATGTACTTTAATATAGACAAATTAAGAGATTTTAGTGGCCAACATGGATAAAGACGAGACAAAATTTTTCCTTGTTTTTAAAGATCACCCACCTCACAAATAATTTTTGCAATGTAACAAGTGGTTTTAAGCGTCGCAAGTAAAATAAGTTCCCTCCCCAGCACATTATCCCATACTCTAAACCAACTATTAATCAAAGCGAAATATAATGATCCTTAAAACACCACAGCCAATGGACAAATATAGTTTCAAAAAAATAAAACAAACGCACACTGGTAATTACTTTTGTATTTTCAATCTCTCCATCCATATGAGTTTTTCCAGTTCAATTTCAACTATCCAAAATTATTCCCAAGTTATTTCGTATTTTGAAGTTTGGTTAATTTTTTGAACACTGAGTGCAGATTTTTTTGAATTTCAGCAAAACAATCAATACATTTGAAAAAAAAACTAACAAAACAAACAATATTGTTTGCATGTTTAAACCGTTCTTTACGCAATGAACAAAATCAATATACATGGTTTTTTCATTGTATTCTTAAATACTATACTTATTTGTTTGAAAATACCACCAATTTAATGTAATATTAAATCCTCATTCATATTTATAATTAATTAAGTCCCCACGAACCCCCAACATAGACAAAGAGCGAGTGGGTTCCGTCAGCAAATGCTGTTAACTTTTACCACTTAAAGCGTGCCATTGCATAAGTCATATAATTAAATATTACAAACAGGAAGGACCGGCTCCAACGAAACTGAGTCCCTGTGAGGACATGCCACAAGCATATTTGCTCCCCATTTTACTTATCTTACCATTTACCTTTAACACACTGCAGGCCTCCTTAATTTAAGGTAACTTTTAAAACCAATTCTGAGGCTTACACCCCAACATAACAACCTCTAAAACCACAATTATATAATTTACTTTAGTAGCTAAATCTATGAATCTACCGTTATCGAAGAGCTTTTTTAATAATCCAAAATAAAGTCCCCTCATCATTTATCACTCCTTGTATTTATACCTTCATTTATTGATTCCATAAAACTTATATAAAGCGAGCTGCTGGATACTCATACCTACCCAACCTAAATCCAAACTGATTTTCACGAAAAAAAATGTTATTTTGTTTAGGAAAGTTAGCAATTTTTTCTCTTCATGACCTTCTCATATATCTTTGAAAATGTTGAAATTAATGTGAGGATAGGCCTTAAAAATTGGAACCAATTGCTTGCTGCAGTCACCACTCATTAATGTAATTTGGTATTACTACTGGAAAAACTCCTGTTTTTAAAAACTTAAATCTATTAAAAAAGTCAAAGCGGTCCAATAATTGTGGGATAAAATTTTCTTTAGCAAATCGACTCGTAATTAATTGCCATCCAGACCTGGTTGATTTACCATTTTTTTAGAGAATTGAGTTGCTTGTTTCTACAGATCCTCGGCTCAAAAAACTGCCCCCAGGAACTATAGAATTAACTTCATGACACTCAGATAAAGGTTATTACTGTAAACGCAAGTTTCACTTGGTGATTGGTAGTATCAATAGAATAGTTACCTTACCACATTCTTTTACTACAGCTAAAATAAAGTATTTAATTAAATTCTTTCAGCTACCGTGCCTCTGAGTAACATTTATTTATGATTACCATTAATATTTATAAGAAAGCGTGTTTTGTCGTTTTTCTTTGGCCCGGCTGTATTTGCGTTTAACAGTATTTCCAATATTTTTCTCAGAATTTACTGTTATTTGTACAAAACTTATCAGATATAATAATATGAATTTTCGCTAAGCTTTATATCATTTCCTTTAGTTTATTTCTAAAAAACGTAATGTAATACTCTCGGCGATTAAACTTATCATCACTAGATCTATACTTAACTTTATAAAATAACTCATTTCTTTTTTTAATACGTCTACATATGTTATTTGTTATCCAAGGCTTAAGTTTTTTGTCAACATTACTGTCACTCACAACTTCGAATGTACAGGCAGAAATACAAGTAAAAAGTTGCGCTTCAAAGACATCATAAGCAATTGACGCATCACCTTGTGTTTTTACTATAGACCAGTCTACAGTCTCAAGTAAGTTATCATCTATCATAACAGACCCTAGCGAATGGTGACGCAGGGGAGGGGCGGAGGCAGCACAGTCAGCTGACCGGTCCCCCCGCATCCCTCCCATCACACCACACAACCGTAGGCCCGTCATGTAGTGATCTGTTATCTGTGTCTGCAATACATAAGCTTTACACTCAAATTTACGTTTACTGGCTAATCTAACAAACACGTGATCAATGCAAGTCTGAGAAATATTTTGTTACTCGTGTTGGTTCATTTACTAATGATTCTAGACCTAAACTTGCCAGCTTTATTTTGTAATTATCTACATCATAAGTATCCCCACTTAGTATATCCACGTTGTGATCACCAAGAATTAATACATTTATTGCAGGTTTATTAACACTTTCCCCATTTAAATAACCAAATAATTCGCCAACAAACTGATTTTATTGTCGATTGCAATATTCTAGAAATAGCTAAAAGATTAAACTCATTACTTAAAAAACTAAACTTAATTCTTATTATATCTGCTGACCTAAACTGAGGAATATCCTGTTCTACTATATTTACACAATTATCCCTAATAAATACCGCCACTCCTGCTGACCGATGATTTTCATTTGTAGTAACTACCAAATTGTAACCAGGAATATTGAAAAAATTAATCTCATTTTGTTTAATCCATATTTCGGAAAATATAATAATATCGGGATATTTATCCCAAGTTGATATTTCTGCCAAAAAATTATCAAAGTTTGCTCTTAAGCTACGGATATTTTGTTGTACAATGAACAGCGAATCTATTATTTCATCATTATTGCCTTTTATATTAGTGTTCTATAAAATAACACTACTTTACAGCTATTTTATAATTTATAAAACATAATATACACAAAAGGGAAATAAAACATTTTATTACCCTAATTAATATGAACATATGTTTAAAGAACCTTTCTACAGTATCTACTTACAAATATTTACAGATTACTGAGATCAGCCTGGGTTCTAATTTCAATAATTTCCCCTCCCGTCGTGTTGCCTCATCAGGATGTTTCCATTCCGCAGCCATAGATATTTGTAGCCTTTGCCCTTCTTCTGTTGCCGAGCCAGTGCGAAGAGCCTCCTCCTTGATGGTGACAGTGAGTCGTTGACGAAGATGGGGATGTCGGTGTTCAAGCCTAAGTGACGGGTCGAGAAGTCCTTCTTTCGCTCTCGCCTCTTGTTTCATCAGCGCATCCCTGTCAGTTCTACGCACAAACTTCACGATGATTCCCCTTGGACGGTCCTTCTCAGAACCTTTCCTACCGATTCGGTGACAAGCATCAATCATTCCCTCATCAATGTTCATGTTCAGTGCTTTCCCCACCTCTTTCACGACGTCAGAGACCCTCTCACCCCGCCCTTCAGGAATCCCGTGTATTTCTAGACAATTCCTCCTAGATTAGGTTTCCAGATCTTCAACCCGCTGCTCCAGATTCACCACTTTACACTTTAGTGCTGCATTTTCACGTTTCAGTTCATCAATTTTCCTTAACGTACTCCTCCAATTCTCTCCATTCCGCCTCTCAGAGTACCGGTGTTCTCTTGTAGCCCAGTATGCAGAGCCTCATACGCTTTGTTGAAGTCCGCCGCGTTGTTTTTCTGCACTTCCTGCATTTCCTTTAGAGTGGTCATGACGGTCTCCAGCGTCAGCCCTCCCTCGGCATACTCCAGACGCATACTTTTCCTTCTAGCTTTGTTGCACGGCTCACACCTGATCTCCAGGTTTTGCCCCTTAAGGTAGTCCCATGTCTTTTTGTGTCGTATTAACACATCTTCCATGAACTTCTTGCGAACAATCGCCACACTGCACTTTAAAACTGACCCTTTTTAATTACTGTTAGACACGTTTTACAATTTGCCATGTTGATATGTAAATAAATACTATAGGAATTAATTTGCAAATACGACAGTTGGCACAACAGGTCACGCTGCAACAGGGCACAAGCACACGCACTCAATACTACAGCACAGTTCCACTGATTAGATAAGCTCCGCTACAATACACGTACGCTCTCTTCGAACTCTGACTCATACATGACAACGTGTCATGTAACAGGCTTCGCTGAAGCCGCAAGCAAAATTTCGAATTTAAAGCTCATTTTATTAGGCTACATGTTTACAATACTATTTCACATAAAAATCTGAAACTATTATCTTCATTTTACATATTCAGTCTAGGATTTTCTCTTAGCCGTGATGGTTACCCGTAAGAACCATGTTCACTAACGCTCAGACAATTCCCAAGGAGTGACATGCGCCATCATTGAACTCAGCGATTCCTATATAGAAACGAAGTTTCATGACAATTTTTAAGTCCTATAAGTCAGTTCGTTTTTTGACATGTCGTGTGTACAGACAGACGAAAATACAAATTTATCCAAAACCTTAAATGACAATAATACATATATTCTATAATTTCATGTACAAAGACTGGGTGTTTACATTTTACCGGTCTTAGACATAGTAACTCAAGTTACAGACCTTTCATTCATCATTTTAATAATTCTAAATAATCCTGTGAACTCAACCACTGTAAATATTATGTTACAGATATAACCCTGACAGCTGCTGTAGAAATAGATTCCCAACTGTAACAATACCGCTGCGGTAAAGCAGCTCAATCTGGATAGTGCGGTTTGGTCTCACGTTTACCGGAGGATTTAAACCTTGTTAGGTGCGGATCAACGTTGAGTACCACTAGATCAAGCTAGACGTGGCTTTGTCTGCTGGCAGATTACCAATCAGATTACGTGGTTCTAAACCAATGTATGGTTAAAAATAATACATCTAAACAATATTAAATATTAGTTTTATCTATTTTACACTTACTTATGATTAAGAAGCCGGAGAACTCGTAAAATATTTTCTGTACAGTTAATATTAAATAAATTTGTAGATTGCTGATATGTTTGTGCCATCAGACTTTCTAACTTGTGCAGACAATTTTATTTACATTTATAGCTACATGGGTTTATTTTAAAAAATTTTCATATATTTTTCTTAATCTTCGGCTTTATTGAACTAATACGTTTTACATTATATAAATAGTTTTTTACGCAAATATAATAAAATGCATGCTATTAAATCACGTCGCGTCTAGTAGTAATTTAAAATTTTTTCACACTTTATTTAAATCATTTCTTTATGTCATATATGTGAGTTTAATATGATTATGCTTATTAGTGTGTAATCATTTAGTTTCAGCATGGCCTTGACAGTAATTTACAGGTGCAGAACCCAAAATCGACACATCATAACAAAAGGTACCACTAACAGTTAACAATATAAATACAGTGTTTTGTATTAAGTTTTTTTGTTTGTTATTATTTCGCTAAGAATCATACAATAACAAAGTACGATGATAAACTTATGAGAATGTAATGCGTGACATCTCGTTTACAATCGTTATAGTTTTATTTAAGGAACCTTGAGTTTACAATGTTTTACTGTACCGTTATTTAGTTGTATATTATATAATACATATTTTTGCAACCCTGTTACTCGTTACTGGTTAATATAAGTTACAATCCGATGTTCTTGGAACTAAATTCTTGGAGGATTAAACACTTAATTGGCACGCGTATTCATTTTTCTTTCGAGAACTTTATAGCTTATACTGCAAAGCTTGTTTTGCAGATTATAGCTCCTGCAAAATCTTGCTGCAGAGCAATATCTCACGCGTCATATCCGTAACGAAAAATGTATACTTTCGTATTATAAATTAGCCCTTTCATGCGATACATCTACATTTTGAATGTGACATAAAGTAAAGTTGTAAATAGTAAAGTAACTTACGTTGGTCGATGTTTTATTTGGCAGATTAATGTGGATAATAGTGTGGTAATGTCCTTCTGACGAGACTAAGTTGTCATGAATCTTAAGTTGACTCGATAAATGGCTAATACCGTCGCGATTTTGTTTTAGGCGAGTCTCTGAATCTGATTTCAACTTAGATTTTTAGACTTCTAGTTTACTGATCTTCACTTTTTCCGAATACAGCTGCAATGTCTCGCCAAGATACTGACGCCAGCGCTTGTAAGTCGGCGTGAAGGGAATTCAATTTTAAAGTTTAATAATTATTAAGTTCGTATGCAAAATTCCCATAGAACATTGGAACCATTAGGCCCACACACCCATGATATCATTTACTTCATTATCACTCTATTTGGCAGCAACCTGTCAAAACATTATTTATTTTTAACATGCATCTAGAGTTGCCAAAATTAAACATATAAGTAAACTTCGAGTATTCATTACTACGATCTCAGCGGTATCCAACCCCATGTGTTTCGTCCATTCGGTACAACAATACATAAATTTTATTGATGTAACATTCTTTTTAATATTCAATATCACTACCGTCCAAATCACGATAATAATAGGTGTAATTATTTACAGTTGAAATATTATAGTTATTTTCATTAAATGCGGCAAACTGACGTTGAATGCAAATACTGCCCACGGACTGATATGAAAGCGATTACCTCGTTTACATATTGGCATACATTAGTGCATTTAATTCACATATAAAATACAGATTATAATATCCATATTATATGTAGGTGAAATCATTACGACGATTTCATTCATTTTTGCAATGGAAAAATATTTCAATGGCATAATGTTTATGTAATGTACAGTTAACTTATGTATATTCCTTACAATGACTAGCTATAGATAAGTCCTACTTTAAAAGTATTAGTTGGGTTAAGTTCAACTATATTGCTTTATCATCACAGTTTTCTACTGTTGCTTCAGTGGCAATTCTAGTTGTTTCTAGTAATATACAGGGTGTACATTAAGTCCTGATACGACTGGATATATTCCAAACGGATTGAGATATCAATGTAAAACCTTCACTGTACTTGTAAATGGACTTTTTTGGGTTTTTGGGAATAAGTAATATTTTACTCCTCTTTTCAAAGGGGGTAGAACGGGGTAACTTTACATTTTTAAATAGCAACCCCTATCCTGTGATATGTCATTTAAAGGTTATTCACAAATCGAAACACAATTACATGAAGAAAACATCTCTTCTACGATACTACCCACAGTTAAGTGGGGGCAAATATTATTCCCTATACAATGTAATGCCACGTAGCAAAAGAACTTCTTACAAAAACTATGCCTACAACCAAGAAACATTAGATACTACGTAAAGGGACAAACTCAAATTCTTACTAAAACATATCACCCCCATGCACTGTCGTTTGATATGCGCAAGACATTGCCATTGGGTATACCAGATTATATTGTTTTCCGTTAATTTTCCTATAACTTTTTCTGAGGAAACGGCATAGATATGTTTTCTTAGTGTCATTGTAGTTTTCTATTCAAATTATAATAACATGAAACAAGATAGGGGTTTTAATAAGTTTTGATACGGTTGCCCTTCAAATCCAAAAAGAGTAAATTCCAATGAAATAATGGTGAAGGTTTGTACGATCTTATATTCTTAATTATTCTTTGGAAAATATGTGTCCAGACAGTATCAGAATCAATACTAAAATTTACAAACCTTAGATACAATGAGTTTTTGGTGCCCATACAACCTGGTTTGCTAGAAGCGGCATAAAGATGTAGTTACCTTACCTGTTTCTGTTGAATTTTAACTTTCAAAATTGACGTCATCAATATAGGGGATTGCAAATTTGAAAATGTTTGAAATGGCCCCCTCGTACCACCCCCCTTTGAAAAAATTGCGAAGGCGAAAAAATTCGTCTCCCCATCACCAAAAAGACCATAACAGCATTTTAACTTAGGTATTAGTGATTTTACATGGGATATCCTCAATCCCTTTGGGAAATATATTCCAGGCGGTATCAGGACTCTAATTCTACACCCTATATGTAAGAAATAACTTGTTATATTGTATTTGAACTTTTAGATTTACTTTTACTTTACCCACTCGATATTTTTGTAATAATTATTTTGTTCAATATACCTGCAGCATATGCAGTGATTACTTTGGCGGTGATGGTTACGTTGCGTACTACCTCTGTCGTGCCTTCTTCTGCATGACAGCTGTATCTGGTGATTACTGCAGTGTCTGGCTGACTGAGGCAACTCTAAACTATGCGCTCAGAGTCTGAGGCGTGAAATGCTTTAAGAGTTAAAAAGCTCTGCTCTGTCCCTCCACAGCCAGCATTCTTAGAAGTTTTTATTAATATAATAACCTTTTAATTTTGTGTATTGTGTGGCATTAATTATTAGTTTTCGTACAAAGATTACTTCCATAGTGTTGTATAAAAGTAATTTAGGAGGGGGGCGGGGGTGAGGGGGGTGGGAGGGGAGGGCGCGGGGGCGGGGGCTTGGGGGGGGGGGCGGTGGGATGCGAAAGGGGGGTGGGCGGGTGCGCGGGGGGGTGAGGCGTTGGTGGGCGGGGGGACTCCCGGGGCGGGAGCGCAGGGGTGGGTGGGGAGGGGGCGGGGCTTGCACCGTGAGTGGTTTTTGGGCAGGTGTGTTCAGTCTTTATTTCTTTCTGTTTTTTTTCTTTGTGTATTCCTCACGACTACGAGGATTCCACGTTATCTTTAGTGGTTAATTATATCTTTAATCTGACCTCTCGTGGTGCGTCCTTCTATTTTATAAATTTAATATAGACTTAAAATGTTAGCACGCAATACAATAAATACTAATAGAAAAACAATTAAAAATTTGCAATAAGCTTTATTGCGATTGTGCCTTAATACTGTTTGTGGTATGTGCGGAAATAACAAAAATTGTATGAATAAACAAATATATAATAGACCTTTAAGACCTTAACTAAGAAAGGCTTAAATATATGAAGGAAGGAGATGTTCCTCTAAGTAAGCTTATGGTTTTAATAGACTTACTTTCAACACTTTAGTGTGCAGATATCGTACCCTTCTCTATTAGATCCCTTTGGAGGCCGACCGATTTATCCAAACATAGACACAAATGAAACATTATTTCAGTGAAATAAGAGTCTATCATTGTGCTCAGATTTACACAAACTGAGTCTCAACGTAAAGTACTCAGGTCCAAGACAAGCTATCAATTTCAGATTCATGTAGTGACTTTTCTTCTCTCAATAAGTTAACTTAAGACACCCCATAGCAAACTCTCACATTTTTGGGACAAAACTTAGGACAAAAACCTGATTATGACCTGTATCTTAAGCATAAAGGTAGTTTATTTTAATGGATAAGCAGTCTAATCAAAACTTTAAATGTTTGCTCTCAATTTCAAATGCATGGAGAGTTACAATTTTAAATATTATACAATTTATTAAAAATCTAAACTTTTTATTTAACAAACCTAACAAAGGTGCAATAGAGATAAGGGTGCGCGGTATCTATCAGACCCAGATGTCACCAGTCCAACTACATAAATTCTTAAAGGTCATAATTTCCTGTTCAGGTGAAGTCAAAAAGGAGATTTTGCGAAAGAGGTTTTGGAGACCTTATTCACTTCAAAAGTTTTAAATATCAATGCCTTATTTTTAAAGACCTCTGACGTTTAGAGAGCGGGAAAATGCCTACGTTCAACTACATTACTCCAATTATCACTATTCTTTAACCTTTTTTCTTTCTGTAAATCATAATTTCTGAAACGATTGTGACAAGGATTTTTATGCAAATATATGTAATATTTTTTGAGTGAAATGGTAGGTTCAGGCTGTACAAATCGTATTCCTTTTTTGAATATAAATTGAATAATGTTTACGATTATATGATAATTATTTTTTCTTATATCAACAAGATATGAATTCAGCCAGTAACACAATGTGATTTCATTCAGGTTGCATGCGATCTTTTGCAAATCGCTATGGCTTCCATTTTCATTTCTCGAGATATTTTGGCGGACATAATATATCAGATGGACAATTAATAAGAAATATTTACAACCCCCCCTGCCCGGCAGCGAAACAAAACGGTTGTCAGGCCTACTAAGTCATAGCCTATTCAATGACCGGCCCCAGGCGATAATATCGCATAATTGAAACATGCAGCAGCAACGTAGAACAATATCCTTGGTTGTGTAATGTAGAATTTACTTTTCTAGTAAAATGTTAAATTCAGCAGTAAAATCTTTGTTCGAGATATTTTAAACATAAATTAAATTATTCCGAGTATATTATTACCATAAAATTAGGATTTATATCAGTGTTCAAATAATATATAAAATATCTGTGGCGCCTAAAGAAACTAGTACAACGCAATACTGTACTGATATACAAACCCCCTTTATATTTAAGAGCAAATGCCAGCTTTGAATGATATAGAGTGTAAGTAAAAGAATCCCTTTAAAATTTGAAAAACATTGAAAAAACATTGAAGCCTTTTATGGTGTATTTTTGTATATTTTACATTTTTTTTTCTTGACTATGTAAAAAGACAGGAAAGGTACGTTTACCTATTTGAATTCAAAATATGGACAAATTAAATTCATAAAACACGTATTCACAAGAAAACCTCTGAAAAGCAAGTCCAGTTTAGAGTAGAAAACTACATGACATAGCGGACTAAATTCTAGCCTGTGATGACAAAAGAGACGGCCGATGGGTGAATTTCGGACTCTCGGAGTTGCTCTGAGAGGTTTATTTCCAGGCTAGCTTCCGACTTGATGAACCAAGCAAGTGATACACACGGTCCCCCCCACCCACCTACAGTGCGAGGAATCAGCAACGTTTAAGTTTCCTGACTGTGAAAGGTCATAACAGTTTTTCTCCCCGTGTAATATGTTATGAATGAAGCTTTCTTGAGTTTACGGTTTTTTAATATCGAAGGCACAATCTTAACAGTTTTGTTGATGTGAAATACCAAGAATTGGGATGATTTAATGAATCAAATTTAAAATAACACCCTTTGAATTATTCCATTCGTTAAAATAGGTTATAAGTTTTCGGATATAATGTATGTGTAATTAATATATAAAAACTTTTATTTCTAAATTAGATTAGCTACACCATGTAAAAACCATTATCAAATTCATAGTATCAAGGGACTAGAGACATACCAGGACCTGACGGTTGATGGATAGACGTCACCGTGTCGGTGTAATTATGGATGGATTTGTGTGTCAGCTTGTGAACATCTTAGATATGAAACGACTATGCTTTTACTCCGTGTCTTTACCATGTCTTATTATGGTGGAAAACAATACCCATTACGTTATTGCACCAATTTAGGTAAAATAAGGTATAAATGTCAGAGATAATTTTTCAGAGTTTGTTTGTGCTTCATAGTAAAATATTGATGAAACGTACAAAAAAAACTATAAACATTTGTTTAAGTTAGTTTTATATTATAAGCAGATATTCATATTTGTAAGGAAAATATTTATTATTTAATAAGAGTTGTATTTGTAATAGATTAGGTTATCTACTAATTGCAATATTAATTGTTTTGACATTCGTTTTAATGATTGTTTTGTGTTTTCCCTGGAATTACTCCCCATTATCAAATATATCCAAACTGTCACTTAACGATTTACATTATTTGTAGAATCATACAATTTGTATTTAAATCAAATCTGTTTAAAAGTGGATCGTTACGGGAATAATGTTACTTACATTTTAAAACTAGTTGTTAATACGTTATATTGCCAACTTGAATATATTATTTCTACCAATTTGCGGTGAATTATAGGAGCATAAACAGATTGAGACTTCTAAATCAAATTCTGATATTGAATACTTATAATAGCTTCTATTAAAAATCTGTTTTACTACATTTTACTGAGGCCTAACTGTAAAAAGCTCCTAAAATGGTGACGAAAACCAACTGACGCTAAATTACCACCTTCGAGGCACGGTTTAAATCTGTGGTGGAGACAGTGGAGTAATGATTCGGGCCTTTCGGCGGGGGGGGTGGGTCCCCTAGACGCTCCAGTATTACTTCAACCGTCACTCGGAGTAACATAAGGAAAATTCTAGTCCTTCCTTACTCCGCCAACATTTTACGATAACCCCCATAGCCCAAATTTTTGTCCTCCTAGGGAAAAGAGGAAACTAACAAGACAAAAACAAAAACATTTTCTCTCGAGAGACGCATTTAATGGTCATTCTGTATCGAAGTCTGCCTGTATATTTTCACGAATCTTCAACAAAGGCAGGTTTATATTGGGAATCCATATAACTAAATTTCTTGTAATATAATTTAAAACTCGCGTTCTTTATAACCTCAAATTGTCGAAAAACAACACTATATCATTATTAAAACTATTGACTTTAGCTTTCAATTTCACCTTTAACTTAGTGCAGCGTCTGAACTCTGCACACTGATCCACCTCCTCATACTATGCCCTCTCTTGAATTTGTAGTTCAACCACGTGTTCATCGCTGAAGAGATACATTAAAAAAGTCAGCAGCCGAACATAGTTTCACGACGAACCTTCTTTGCATCGTTCAACATCAGATTACTACCAAGACTATAAAAGAGGTTCCCATCTCGTTTCCATGAGTGAACCATCTGTGTAAATTTCTCCATCGTGCTGATCAGGTGCAACTGTTGAGGAGTTCCTGCCGATATTTTCGGAACACGAATCTCAAAGCAATGGTGGCAGCAGCTTATTGCTCTACACGTAGTTTAAAAGTGGTAAATATAGGTTCAATTATTCGCAAAGTGAATCAACTCTTTAGACCATAGCGTAGGTTATAGTGAATGAAACTGAGTAATGTTTTCCAACATTCTTCTATTATCTTGATTTGTTATCTGATTACTTAACCTAGCAATCTAATAATGGTTGTGTTTATAATGTTGTATGGAGTATTTTATGTGTTGCATACCTTTACAAACTGGTACTGATATCCACAAGGCTCATATTCAATATTGTTCCTTTGCATATAATACAAAAATCTATCAGTCCTGTAAGTATTAATCTTACAGTAAATGACCTAAACCTAATGAAAACAAGCAAAACTCAGTAAATGGTTTTTTGATGTGCCAATAGAGCAAGGGATTGAGGTTGTCCGCCCAATTCCTGGCTGAGTCCTCTCGAAATTTTCTCAAAATAAATCCCTCTGAAATCCCGTAAATCGCAAACCATTATACAATTGTAGTAATACTTTTATTTTTTGTAGCTCTCTAGCATATTTAAAAGTACAATATAATGGTATATTTATATAAAATTGTTATTATAAAAATGATAGTACTAATATTATAACACCAAAATTATTAGTATATATTTTTTTTATTATAAAAGTGATCCGTTTGTTGTTAAGTATTCACCATTATCTATTTTTAGTATTGGCAAGACTCTGTTTACATAGATATTAAATTTATTATGGAAAAGGTCCGGTTGTTTTATCAAGTTTAATATAAGGATTCTTATTTAATTTTTCGTTTTTTACCCGGTGGAGGTAAACCATTAGCATAGAGTTTTCCCTTATAATTGGGCTTTCATGCCTGTAAAGGCTACCTTTTGCGGGAATTTACATATTTATAGTATAATATATATTAGTGGTAAATTATTTGATAGTTGTAAGTAATGTATTTTTTATTTATGAAACTGTTTTAATCATGTGTTTTTATTTGTTATTCATTTCATTATTGAAAATTGAGTTTTGTAATATTTCCTGCAATAAAGATAATTTTCTATTATTATTCTATTCCTATTCAAACAGTAAAAATCATATATAATAAAATAAGGGGATAGCTCTGTTATAAATTCATCAACCCTTGCAGGAATTGGATTGACTAACCGAGGTTGTGTTGCCTTTTTGAGTTTTGTGTGGAATTCAGAATAAATATGGTCACAATATCCCAATCCATTTAAGAAATATAATAAGTTTTTCTATAAAAACATAACCTCGAATTTGGGCAAAACATGATCACAACCATAAGATATAATGTTACAGTTTTAACCTCTCTCATCTTTCATATAATATATTATTATAACGTTTGATCTTTAACATGAGTTTATATTTGATCGGAATATTATTTTGATTCACCTCTAATAGCAGTACATTACCCGTAACGAGCCATGTGGTAAACTTTAAAGCTAAAACCGGTAATCGGACACAAGATGGTATATAAAACGACATTTTAATATACATTGTATTCCCTAAAGCTTTTCCCTCTTTAGATTTTATTACTTGCATTAGTCATGTACGTAATAGCTTGCATTAGCATGTAACGTCATGTCATGAACAAACTCGTGCGTTCGGTGGCCTAGAGGGCCTTCGGGGACGCAGTGTGATGTTGCCAGCTATCTGTATGGAAGAGCAGAGTGTGTAAATAGCCCGTACTGATATCAACAACCTGAGGACCACGGTGGAAGTGCTTGAGGCCGAGCTGCGGACTCTGAGGGGGACAAAGGTGTGGCAAGTGTGGAGGGGGAGGATGGTGGATCCGTGTGGACGGAGCAGCGTGGTAAAGGAAGAACCACACCAAATAAACAACAGGTTTGCTGCTTCTGAAGACTGAGGGGGTATCCATAAAGCGGAAACAAAAAATAAAATTATAAAGGACCGAAAAACTCGAGCGGCGACCGACTTACAGCACCGAGGAAGACGGCTCTAGCAACTCGTTTTTCTAAACAAAAGCAATACTGCCTTTCCATACGGTTTGGATCAACGGTGATAGCCATGGCCGAAATATTGCCGAACTAGTTCGAAGCATGTGGTGACCAGGGATACTACTGTGGAGGGAGCCTTGCAGGCGGGGAGCCAAAGCTGCAGTACCGTGATTTCTGATGCTACCCCTCCACCTGGCAGTTGCTATGTTCTCATAGCGGGAACCAACGATCTTGCAGCTGGGCCAGCTGTACAATATTTTATAGGGCATTTGGAGCTCTGTCATTCACTGCCAAGCTGAAAACTGCTAAGGTGATTGTCTTAACTCTGCCCCACCGCCACGACCTGCCAACTGACCATCCAAATAAATAAGGAGACGGAATACTAGTCAACGCTGATATTGAAGAACTGTGCGCTAGGCATAGTGGGGCAGTGGTGTTTAGACTTCAAAACTTATTAGGAGGGGTGCATTTACAAGGACAACGGGATGCATTTAAAAAACCAAAAGTAAGCAACTCCTGGCAAGGCAACCTGATACAATGCATGCAGGGAGCTAGGTCTACATTCCTGGTTGCAGCGCAGTCTTCGCCTCATACAGACACCCCGAAGGACCTCCATCTGCTGGCCGGAAGTCTTCGTCGGCTGGCGTAACCGAACCTCGCACGCTGCCCATACGAGACTTTTGCCGACGCGTGTCAAGACGACAAAGCATAGTGTGAAAAAAACAAAAAACTTTTCACCTCTAATGACTACGACAGTAACCTAGGGATATCCGCCACTGGATACTCAAAAACATTTTTCAAATTCCAAATCAATATTTAACAAACAAAAATTCAAAATTCTTTACAAAACACTTTCATTGGTGCATCAAAATGCACAGAATGCATCCAACAAAATTGAGGGAGGCTATCGCTCCTGGCAGACGCACTGCAAACTGGTCTATTTTCATTATCTCTGAGCATGGTTTCACACCTGAAAATGCTGCTCTGTTCAGATATTGACAATTATCCATTGGCAACTATATTTAATCGAAACGCAATACAAAGGGGGCGGTGTGGCCCTTTTTGTCAAATCGAAACTGGTCTTCCAACCCTTCAGAGTTTGACCGCACTAGGGTGGAGTTGGACTTTGAAGCGGAAGGTATACAAATCAGTCTAAATTTTTCTGGAAAACTTGTAATAACTTGCGTATATAGATCCCCGAACGGATTGCTTCACTACTTTTTTTGAAACCAATTCGAAGTCCCTTCTAAATTTGTTACGTTCCAAGGCAATAAAATTCATAATTACTGGTGATTTCA
>NW_025786005.1:0-18679 GCF_021130785.1 Homalodisca vitripennis | reverse complement strand
AATATATGTTTTCACTCTGTCTATATGCACGATATCTCCAGAGGGAACTGACGTTTTGACTTGAAATTTTTGCACGATATTCATTTCGAAGTATGAAACACTGAGTTTTATTAGGTAAAGCGAGGAGAGATTGCGCCACAATTCAAAATATCTAAATAAAACGAAAATTTTTTAGTTGAATATACAATTTTTTTAGTGTTATATTTACATTGTATGGTTGTCTATTCTCTGTAATTTTTCCAGAATTTATATTATGTTAATAACGAAATAATAAAAAAAATCGTTAAAATGTGTTTTTGCGCAATCTCTCCTCGTAGGGTAGGTGAGTTTGCGCACCATGGGTGAGTGGAGAGATTGTTTATGGGAATAACTACTGCAATTCCACTTTAAACATATTTAATTAATGTAAACTAATGAAACCTTTCAAACTTGATGTAAGAAATTGAAAAATTAAACATTTTAACTTGGGCACATTTTAAAAACATTATTACATAATAGAGCATTAAAATCATTTTTTTTGACGTTTTTCACGGCGTCCACAGTCAATGCATTTCCTTCATAAATTGTACAGCTCTCGTGCATCCATCTTCCACAGACCATGCACTTGATCCAGTCAGATGTCGAAGTAGTCTCCTGATATAGTTCAAGACACTCTGTACACTCATCATCTTCATTATCGCTGACATGATCGGAAAGAAGTTAAATGTCTGCGTCATTTTCCCTAGATGTAGAAGATTGCTCAAAATCAACCGTTTCTTTTTTTTAAGTCCTTTTTTTTTTGTATCTTGAAAGATTTTGGTTGTTTTTTTCCATGCAGGTTTCTTATTTCATCTGGTCGCTTTTTTTGTTTGTGCTAACTCTTTTTTTTCTTTTTTTGGTTATGTTATTTGGATCTGTAACATTCATGGCACTTTGTTTCCCTTTTTGTTTTAAAGGCCCCAAATTTTGGAATCGGTGAAAGTTTTTGTAAAACTTTTTTTGGAGTTTTACAGATGCGGCCAAAAATTGTCTTGAGGTTGTGGTTGACAGATTGGAGGGATTAAATGATTTGATTGAGATGTTTGGGATTGAAATGGTGGTTCGTGTTTTCAGATACTGGATTATTAATGATGTAAGGGTTTGGGTTGGAGTGTTGTGGGATCAGGAACAATCTGGTTTACATCTTGGTCACAATTAAAAAGATATGCTAGTTGGTATCACATAAATATTTGAGGATGGTTTCCTGTGGCACGAAAGCGCAACTCCAAGTTGAACGTGGCAGCACGGGGCCAAGATAAATTAATAGATGGCCAAAATCGCCCCCTTAAAAATTTTTGCCAGTCCCCACAACGAGATGGACTAATTTGTTACAAGCTCTTTAAATAAGTTTTCAAAGGCTTGAATACTACACGATTAGGGGTTGTAGGTAGTGTGTAGTATGACTAGGCAGACATAAGATAATGATGTCATTTCAAAAGCCTTTTTGCAACATTTTGGGGGCAGTTCATGTGTGAGGCATGGCCATCTAAAATTAGCAAATGCTTTCCAGGAGACTTTCGGGGGATGAAGTGTTCGAAATCCATTCCATAAAACAGTTCACTATTTATGTACGCATTTTTCTCTTCTCATTTTTAAAACAGTTCCAGGGGGAGCATCTTTGATATATTGTGGTTTAGCGTAAACCCCCTTTAAAAAATCAAAAAAGGTGGTAGGAACGTCCCTCTGCATTGCAGCAGGCCATAATAGTTACAGTTTTCCCTTTTCAGACTTGTAACACGTGAACGTTTTGCTTCCTTTTTTGGGAAAATAACTTTTCCAGGCTCATTTTTAAAGCGCCTCCTATTTGTCGCAGTTCCAAATACAGTTGGGCTTATCTAAAAGGTTGTTTTTTTTAAGGGGAAAGTGAGAAGATTGAAATAACTTTTTACTTCTTCCTATTCTTTCCCTTCTGTTTTGCTCTACTAATGCCTTGAGCTTTTCTCACACTTAAATTAGGATGTCGCCGCATGAATGACGAAAACCAAAACTTTTCCAGGGGTTTTTAGGGGTCTTTGTTGAAGGTGTTTTTTTAATCCCCAATGTTTTACTAAATTGTAAGCTAACTTCTAACATTTTTTTTTGTGTGGGTGCAAACCCTACAGATTGAAGTTTTATTATGTGCAAAGCCAATTTTTTTCGGTTTTCCAATCCTAGTTGGCCATTGGACCCAAATTCCGTTTTCAAAATCTTCTTCTTATTCGTGTCTTAATTTTGATCTGGTATTTTAAACCTCTTGCTTGCTGCTTTATTGATAAGATCCCTTTTTTATTGCTGATACAGCTGATGATAGATCATCTTCTGTCCAGGGTCCCTTTTTTTGTTTTCCCCCTTGTACACGTTAGGCATGTTAGCCTGTTAAAAAAAAAATAAATAAAAGTCATCTTGGTAAATAATTGTTTTAATTTTTTTTTTTTAAATTGTTTTTTAATGGTAATATGCAATTCATATTAAAAAATAAAATAAAGATTCTAATATACATTTAATGAATTTCTAACGAATGTAGATTCACAAATAGTTAATATTAATTATGAAAATCCATGCGCAATGTCTCCTCCATTAATTAAAGGAATAAATGCGCAATCTTCCTCAACATGAAAAAGCGCGTACTGTCCTAAATCGGTGGAGAGATTGCGAGGCTTAAACCCAAGATGGCCGAAGCGAGATTTGACCAACCACTATCTGTACAGTTTGCCTATGTCATTACCTCTCAGAAAAAATGGTTTAAAAACCCAAAAATGTATCGTGCATGTATGATTAAATTTCATGCATCCTGCGACAAAATTCAGCCACTTACCTTTGAAATGAAGTTGTAGGTTTTAAAAATATCACTAATAAAAAGATTAGCGTCTTGAAATTTTTACAGAACACTCAACTAATGAAGCGGATCGAGGCACTGAGGGGCGCTGCGCGCGCACCCAAATCCAACCAGCGGAACAAAGAGGGCGCAATCTCTCCTACCGCGCATCTTCCTCGCTTTACCCTTTTGTTACAAAGTAATCGATAGCTGAGCGTTAGTGAATATTATTAAATTTTTTTTATAGGTAAACAAGGTGGTAACGAAAACCCGATAGTAAATAAATATGTAAAATAAATGAGTATAAACGTATATGATTGTACCTAAAAGTAGTAACACAAGTAGTGTAACCGCCTGACCACATTAAAAGCGTAAATTAGCGATTTGATGTGTTGCCTTTGTAAATTATTAATAAATTTAGTTTTTATTTACTAAAATGAAAGCCCAAAAAATTAATAAATGATGAGAAATATCAAGTGGAAATTTCTTCGAACATTTTATAAATTTTACAAAATAAGTTTTAAATAAATATCTACATAGAGTCTGAGTTGCATGACCAACTATTTGATTTGGCTTTACATAAAAAAATCCCATGCTAAATAACGGGTAAACTTTCTTTTGCCTGCAGTCTACTTTACAAAAAAAACAAACTAAAATAACGACATAGTAAAGTGCCCATTCAAAGGTTCACTGAGGTTGCTTTCAAAAATTGCAAAAACTAAAGTAAGTTTTAAATTTTAATATATTGTATGAAAAGTCTGACAGACAGAAATGCAGATGTTATGTTCGTTTTCAACCCCAAAGTGATAAGCTCCGCTATCGTCAGCCAAATGCAATTATTTTGTTTAGTCAGATAAATATCAATATCTTCCATCTTTTCTTTATTAACGCCCCTTTTGCCTTATGAGAAAGAATAATTTGTCATGAAGTTCAATTCTTTAAGCACATTAGAATTAAGAAAAAGGGCCTAAGATCCTCCATGCCGCTATAATTGTATTTTTGAAATATAGTTTTAAATGAATAGTTTCTGAAATTAATGTTCACTTTCTAAACCAAATAAAAATCTAAAACATTCTTAATAAATGGCAAAATTGCGAGAGAAAACTGAGTGATTTATGTAATACTATTGCTGTGTTCTACTTACTACTTTTTAAGTAACTATTTGCGGTACTTTTATCCACATTCCTGAAAAATTTTAAAATTTTAAAAATGATTAATAGAAAATTTTGCAATATATGATTTATTATATCTTAGGAACGGCGTAGGTTTATATTTCTTTTTGCATCTTAATTATCTTTAAGGCTCGGTTTTAAAAAATTGGGGAAAATATCTTTGTCCAAAGCTTTTTTAAAGATCTATTAAATAATTTTAAAGCCCTTTCTTGAACATGATTTACAGCAGTTGACGACACTGTAGATGTCAGCATGTGGTGACGTAGATGGATGTGGTTCATCATTCTCTCACCGGGTTTCGCTGCCATTTATCTTTGTTTAAAGCTGGCAACCGATCTCTTGCTAAGAAAGTGTCACTTCATAAAATCACATTTCACCATTTAAAAAATTGTGTTTCGCCACTTTCGCCAAAATGGCGATTGGTAAGAAAATGTATATTTTTTGGGGTAGGCCTGGGGGTTTCCCCATTTCTCTTTGAAATTTTCCCTAAAAAACTTCAAAATTTTAAATAAAACTTGAAAATAACACCCAAACGCTTTGATAACAAAAAAAACAAAATTGCAACGTTATTAGTATTTATCCAGACAACTTATAATATGTCAACGTAGTCTCTCAGAGGAAAATCGCGCCAAATAATATTTGTAAATAACAGGCAAATAAAACATCATAATAGGAAAGTTCTTTGCTATTTATAAATTTACTTTTATTCATTCAAAATAGCAGTCTCGCTGAAATAGCTAATTTATAGTACAGAAAATATTGAAATCACTTAGGACAAAGCGCGCGGGTGGTAACCGGTGAGCTGTTGAACGGCTAGTTGAATACAGACAAAATTACACGTGTGTCGATTATGTCATTGTTGTTTCAAGACTTTAATTAATTCCAAAAATATATTGGAAAAAATGTACTAACCAGTAACGCGTAAGAGGGATGCATAAAAACATACATTATATTTAATGCAACTAAATAATAGTACAAACTTGTATTCCTTTATTCATCTGCCCCATTGCATATATTACCAGAGCGTTTTTTAAAGTAGTCTTTATTTATTACCTTTATGCGTCAATGCTTATTACGGCATTGTTAAATTATTTACGTTCACAAAAATTGAACCGTTATCTCTTAGTTTATTAATGGCAGTCTTACCACAAACAATATCACTATTTTACAGCAAACATAATAAAGAATAACTCACTGAACTGCTGCGAGGGGACTCAAACTGAGGAATTTTCTGTTTCCTATAGAAAAGATTCTTAGGGTATTCAACACTGGAGCGGATAACTGTTTTTTTTAATTATGAAATAGAAATATTTTCATGGTATGTTGCTTGGGAAATATTTAATTATTAGAAAAATAGAAGCCTTAAAACTTGTAGAACATTATTTAGATAAAATTTATATGATATTATGATTAAGTTAAATTATCTTATAAAGTAATTATCCAACTTTAATTTTATTGTAAAATTAAACCAAAATCCTTAAAACATTGATGGGTTTTATATAAACCTATTGTGTCCATTTTCAGGTGCATTATTGAGTTAGTTGGCGAAGCATTGTAAATGCAATCACACCTGTTAGTAACCAACTCAAACGTAGAGCTTGATGAAAAAATAAAATAACGACAGCAACTCGACTAACCAATGGTGGAGTCGCGTCACTGGCGAAAACAAACCCGAAAAACTAAAATTTGTGTTTGTTTCATTTAAATATCATCGTTTTTAAAGCCTTTGTAATATTAAAGATAAAAAATGGTCTTTTATGTGGATTTCTGCCGTCTTCTTTTCAATTTTAACTCTTTTAATACAACTCCATAAAACACATCACGTTGACAGACCTCTAAAATGATATATAATAGCCTGTATTAAAATAAAATAGTGTTTGCATGTCGTTTAAATTTAGCCAAACTGTATCATCAAAGTGTTCCAAAATCGTTATCTCTCCATCATCCGTTGACTAGAAACTTGGAGACACGTATACAAAGACAGTATTTAATACATTAAAAGCCGCTTAGTTCAAGTCTATGAAAGGTTAATGTGGTTTCGTACACGTGCTATTTTTTATCTTATAAAAGAACATTTATGAACCCATCCCCATTCGTCATGTGTCAAAAGAATTTTAGTCGTTTGATAATTCTTATCTTAGACTAACTTCACCAACGACACTCCATACATAATATCTAATCTCGTCTACAACCTTTCAATATTTTTTGTGGAAGTGAATAAATGGAACTTAATAAAGTTCATGATAGCTTGATAATAATTAGTAGGCTTATAAATTTTATGTTTTATACAGCTGTGCAGACTTTCAATTATCTTTGAACGTAGTCGTTTCGTTTATATAAAATAGTTTTTTTTTAATGATTTCACAATACTTGATAGTTGCAAAATTGGTTTACCAAATTTAACGATTACGTGGACCATGGAAAGGTATGTTAATTTTTTTCGCGGCGACCTGAAAACAATTATGTGAGAAAAGAAAGAAATAGATTCGTCGCAACGAAAATCAAGAGGAGCCCATTGATTTGTTTTAAATCCTCTGAAAACTCACTTTTTACACAGTTTCATATAACTTCCGCGTCCTCCATCAAATCCTACGGTTATAAGCCCAAGAATTCAAAAAATATTATCATACCAACAACTATAGAAATTGTCGTACTTTCTATATAAAATAATTCGGTTACCAAGACATTTTATTGTAAAATAAGTATGTTATGGATTATTACTTTAGGGTGGAGTTGGCCAAATTGTGGAAATTGACGAGGCCAAATTTGGTTAGACGTAAATAATAAACAGAGGACGACTTATTGAAGGGACAGTGGGCTGTTTGGTGGATATAGACCGCCCACCAAACACGAAACATCTTTTGAGTGCCGGGTAGAATAAAATGGGACAAGGAAACTCTCTGTTTTAAAGATCCTGAAAGAAAAACATTTTTACGGGAAGTAAAAATTATTAGTGACTGTTGGCGTGGCGTACGACTGCTGAAATCACTCAAAGGTGTTTGTGGCCCAGCGCACTCACGCCCACACACAAATACCATTCGAGCGGGACGCTTGGAGGAAGACGTGATTTAAGTGGATATAACATATCCGCGCGTTTGAAGGCGAGGATTATAAAACCACACATTTTGTGGGGTTTTATTATGGGTGAATGAATGAATACCTTTTAAAGGCAAAATACCTCAAAACCCTCAATTAGGCGTATCCACCATTTCTGGATTGCGGCTGCAAAAATACTGTAACCACGTGTGAACATTAAGGTAAGTGATAAGTTACTGAAATGATGCTGACTAATTACGTTAATCCTGTCAACGATGCCCTGCCCACTTGCGCAGTGCTGCGCACTGCTCTGCTCTTTTGGAAAAAATTTTACTCACCCAGCTTGCAAAAGTCGAATCCCAGAACGCAAATTGTTTTATTTTTTTTTTTTTGCTCCGAAAGGCATCACATATAATTACAACTAATATACTTTTCCCTCAGTTTCATATGCACCTGTGCTAATAATACTTGACTATAAATTAATTGCCCCACACCCATGAAAAAAAAAGTCCATTTTCCCATGGTCCACGCTAATTTAAATCACAATTACCGCAGGAATTATATTGTTGTATTTTTTCAGTTCTGAATACATTACCCACTTCTATATGTAATACAATTTACATTGGTATTAATTTATTTTATTTATTTTAAAGTGGAGATTCACAGGTATATAAAGAGGGGTTGTTATTGTTTTTTTTGGTTTTTTGTTTGGGGCGTAGTAAATATTAGGACCACCTTTTTAAATCAACGACGTTAAATGGAAAACTTTTATCAGTTGCTTAATAACCTACACAGTTAAAAATCTTTGCTACCACATTACTGTTCTTTAATCTGTGTGACAAAACTTAACCGCAGCTTCTTAATCCAGGGACCTCGAGGCCTATTTTTTTAATTGTATAATTGACACCACCTGGGGTGTTAAGGAAACCAAATAGAGAAGAGTGTAGGTCTGCTGTTGTAAGATATAATGAATAGTGATCTTTAGCCATACTAAATTTGAGAAAGCTTAAATTTAGAAGGTATTGAAAGGGTTCAAAGTATAAAATAATTGTAATTGTACTTTCACAATTCCCTGAATGATTGAGATAATTTTTAAAGAGTATTTTCCGTGAAAAATCCTTACTATATGCAGATAAATCCTAATTAAACGTCTTATAGTTCACAATTGGAAGGACTGGAAAACGTCTATTTCAGGATCAGTTGCCTATGAATTTCATGTAATATACATGTAATATATAACATTTTGACAGTGGAAACAGAATTTTATCGTTGCAATAAATATATTCTCAGGGAATTTACAACAGCTGTTTTACAAAGCCGAAAATACTTACCCACCTTGTTAAACTCGATTAAAGAAAGAATAAATAATTTGTGATGCAATATAAACTGTGGTGGTTGTGTTTGTTCTGTAAAACAACAAATATTTTCTTTACTGAGTGCATGCCCGCGTTTGCAGCGTTATTGGAATATTGGGTTTTGTTCATTTTCAGATTTAGATTTTCCTTCTACTTTCAAACAATACCCATGTCTTAATTTTACTATCTATACTTTCTAAGATTAAAAGTAATCGAAATTATAAATATGAAATAAAGTAGTGAGGTTTGTTTATACTCGATAATAAAATTATCAGGAGAGTGTATCACGATATTAGCATGTTGATGATCTTTATTACAAGTAGTAGGTTTGCATGATATTTCCTACATAGTATATGGAAAAAAGTATATAAAATGCGAAGTCAAAAAAGTAAAGACTTCAATTTTCTCATGTTTGGTCAACCATAGGAGTTCAGCAGTGTGCTTTTCATTATAATGAGGGGGTTTTATACCTGAATTTTAATCATCAAGACCTACGTTTTCTAATAATTCGTAATATGCTTACTCCTCAGCAACCTCCTTGAACTAGTTGCGCATGATTACTCTTTAACTGCCTCTGAATACGTACAATTATCAGATCGCTGAAAAAACTGTAATATATTTGTTTCCATTACATTTTTTCACGAATTTTCTTTAGCAATAATAAAGTGTTTTTTAGTGTGTGTTTAGCTCATACGTATCATAGAAAAAGAAATACCAAAAGGAATGTCATTGATTGACTTATATTTCTAATTTTCTGGAACACTGAATTGGTAAATAAAGATGACGAGATGACCAGTTCTCGCTGACACGTCCTAAGAACATACATCACTCATAGACATTGAAATGTCAGTATTATTCTCAGAGACATCTCTAATATCTATTCCAGAATCTGATGGTCTCCTGTATGATTCGTTGAGAAAAAATGTATATAATATTATTTATATAGAATTTACATGTTTACATGTCGAAACTTAAAAAATACCTGTTTTTTTATGTATATTGTTTACAAGGCCAGAGTTTATTACACAGTATTTTCAAAGAAATTAATTGTTTAGTTAAAAATAATACGACTGTGAAAATTTAAAAAAAATTTCGTTAAACATATTGTCATATTAAGTTGGGATTACTGAGTCTAATATTAATCTATTCAGTACCTGAGGAAACCCACGTAAATTACCCATTCTAAACTATAAATAAATAAATATATGTATTTTATCATATATATATATATATTTAGTTTCATTTTATTTAGCTATGTACTAATTTATTTATAGTTATTATAATGAGTGATTACTGGGGTTGCTCAGATAGCTGAATAATTATATTATCCAGTATCCAACTTAATATGACGATCATTTATACAACCGGACAATTATTTACAGATGTTTTTTTTTCTATTTTTACGTATCAAATTTTCGGTATATATAACAATATAAATTATATACTTTCTATATCTAAAATCGTAACCTCAAATCTATAGATTATGTACATTGTGAAAAATGATCTTGTGTGCCTTTACTTCTAAGTTATGTAAGATTCAATTTTCAAAAAATCATATTAAATAATATAAATTTATAACCAAAAAGGTAGGGGGATTAGCAATAATACCGTAACTGGAACTTAAAATCAATTTTTACTATGTAAAACGAAAGATTCGGGAAGCAGACATCAATCCAGCAAATTATATACATATGTTAAGGAATGCTAAGATATCATTAGAACACAATTAATTAAGAAATTTTCATTTCCGGAAACAGAGGTAGGTTTAAATTATGAATAAAGAAACCCTATTTTTCCGGAATTTGCCATCATTCAGTGATACAACTACACTAAGTGTAATATAGATCTCTAACCTTATGTCTTCTTCAGGTGAGTAACTCACCTTACACACTAGAATTTATTGTTAAAGTTAAAAAAAATCATTCCAGAGCGTTGTGACAGTGCTTAGGTCATGAATCACAGCTACCATATTTTGTGTCTCTACTTAACTTACTCTAAAAAACAATCCACTTAACAAAAACAAGAAACAACACTAATTATTGAAAATGAACTACCGAAATACAGGTCACAATAGTGTTGCTTAACCTAGTTAAAATCCAAACCTCATATGACTGCATATCTCAGTTTCTAGATATCGAGTCGTAGTGTTTCGTGTTACTGATTATTGGTATCACATGAACGCATGGCAAATATCGGAAGAATAAAAGTCCTGTTTCCTTCACAGTCTAAAAGGAGATTTATCATCAGAAAATGCCATTTAATCTTTGATTTTCACTTGTCAAACAGATTTTACTCAGTTTTAATATTGGCAATTTTATAGATGCATTACTAAATCGTAATAAAATGTTATTACATATATATTCTTAATTAAATGTGATTAACTTACGAAAACGCGGAAAGATAATCTTATATTACAAAATAATATATTTTTTATTTTAAAGGAATATATATATCATACTCGCCTTCGGCTCGCTGGGGGCTACGCCCCCAGGCCCCCAAAGTAAGTGCTTAAAAATCGGGGGATAAGTGGAATTCGGGGTGAAGTGTTTTTAAATACGTATAATTTAGAATTACAATGTATTGCATTTTTACCCCTATTTAACCAAAGTTTCGAACTTTTGCGGCATTTTGCGGCTAAACCGTTAGAGATACGACAAAAAGTGAACCTTTCTTTACTTAAATTTAATTTTGTTTTCCGTATGTGTCCTCCGAATTTGAGCTACGACCTTTGGTTTAGGCAGTTACCATGGCTTGTGAGAAAAGACTTTACTAGTCAGCTGGTGTAAATTGTTAATGTAAATATAATAAAAAAACTGACTATAAGTCAGTATTTTTATGTTTTTTTTTTTGGTAGGGGTTTTAAACTAGTTTAGGAGTTTTTTTGGTCATTACAGGAAATTCCCTGGTGGGGTTTTAATGTTAAACGGGGGTTAAAGACATCAGGGAGTTCATTTTTCTCACGAGGTCTATCTGGTACGGTACAATAAAATTCCAGTTGGGGTCTAATCTGTTACATGGGGTTTAAGATATCAGGGAGTTTAATTTACTCAAGAGGTTGTCTGGTAATATATACTAGTAAACTCACGGGGGGGGGGGGTTAATGTATGGTTCAGACACACGTAGGTCTCTTTCCGAGGGTGTTGTGTTATGTGTGAGCAAAAATAATGTACAGATTGTATTAAATAATAATTCTGGGGTAACTGGATTACCGGTGGAATGAGTTGGCCGACTGATGAATTGAATATGGGGCTCTAGGACTGTTCAAAAGACGGCTGCTATCGGCAAGGCGCGCATCGCAGTATGGCAGTGTTTGATAACGAAAATTGAGAGGTGTTGGTAGTAATTCACTCTGTCCATAATTAACTATTGAACTTCGGTTAACGCTCAGCCAAGTCGGCGATATCCCCTAGTAGACCGTACTAGTCAGTAGTTTACGAAAGTAGACGTAAACCAGGCCCCCAAAGTGAGTGCTTTAAATTTGGGGCTAAGAGGGATTTGGTGATAGGTTAAATGCGGACATGAGGTCATGCCAGGAAATTCCCTGAGGGGGGTTTAATGTTTACCAAGGGGTTAAGACATCGGGGTGGTTATACCCAAGGCCCTAAACTCAGTTTGCTTAATATTCGGGAGTGAGGTGGTTATTGGTTAAATTCGGACATGAGGTTTTCAAGTTTTACGTCTTCCCTACTGGAGGTCCTTCTCTTGGGTTGTAAAGCTTCGCTAACGCTCAGCCAAATGATGTTGATATATCACAACTAATCATTGTACTTCGTTGAAAAATTAAGTGATGTCATAGCAAATTTAGGGAGAATAAGAATTGGGTGATAAACATATTTAAAAGTCCTGAGATAGTGTTTTAGCCAGGAAGTGAGAGAAAGTTACAGTGTTTATTTTAAACCTTAACTTTTGTGTTTGAGGGCGTTTTGTGGCTTAACCGTTGGAGTTTACGACAAAAAGTGACTGGACCTTTCTTGTATAAAATTTAAAAATTGAATGGAGGAATTTGCTGTCGGATTTTATCTACGAACCTCTGGTTTAGGCAGTAGTAAAGAGCCTGGGCGAAAAGACTGCACTGGCCAGCTATCGGTGTATTAATTAGTGTAAACAAAATTAAAACTACCGCTGTAGGTCGCGCTGTTTCCTAAATCCCATTGAAAATTTGTTTTGGAGCTGCGACCAACGGTTCGGCCGACCCTATCGAGCCTGGAAGAGTAAATGATTAAGTGAAAATTGCGAAAGTTTGTACACATAATTGCGTTTTACGGCCCAACCAATAGAGATATTTAGAGCAAAAATGCACTTGGACTTTTATGATAAGATCACTTCATTCCCGGATCTAACGATTTTCTACCTCAGGATCCGAGCTAGACTCTATCGGTTCGCCCGCTATACGAGGCTTCAAAAGAAAAGCCTTGCAAAGGGCAAAAATGGCAACTTTGCGAATTTTTTTGAGGGGTTTAAAAGTAAAAAAAAAATCCGGGTTTCAGACTTTTCCCGGGAGGTTTGATGGTAAAAGCTACGTCCGTGCAAAATTTAGTGTTTCCAGCACTTCTAGATGTGGGGTTAGAATTCTCGTTAAACCCTATCAGTGAGTTACAAATGTCGGCTGTATATTATAGGAGATAAGCCAAGCTAGCTAGCACTGAGCTCAAATGATCGATAAAAGAAATTGTTTCTATAAAAATTATATTGATACAGTACCGTATGGTTATAAAAAAGAAACAAAATCTGATATAATTATGATGGAATTTAAAAATAAACTGTTTTAAAAAAATTAAAAATAAACCTTTGCTAACGCTCAGCAATTTCGCGATGTGCTCTAGTAGCCACGAATTACTAGTCACTGGTTTACGAAGTAATAAAAATACAATCAGGAAGTGTTTAATAATTGCACCAATTTTTGTTCGGAAAAAAATAAAAAAGACCCCTATATTGCCAATTTCACACAAAAGATTTTGCAATTGAGAGCGTTATAACTGGCTTACGGAAAGGTATACCAAAAAAAGCTACTGAACCTTTTTTGTAGATTCCTATTAATGGTCATTTAATAAAGTGTTTAAGTTTAAAGTAGTTATAAAACGGTTCAACCAATATTCGTCTCCAGTAAAAACATTTTCACGTCCAAAATTACAAAAAATATTAGCATTTATTGGCCAAACCGACAGAGATAGGCTAAACGGTCACTGAAACCTTTTTTGTAGACAGTCTTATTTTTTATTAAAATCCAGATTTATAATTATTCACTAACTTTTAAGTTTCTGCTGATATAGAACCCAGAAACAAAGTTCTCAAGTAAAACTTAAATGAAGCAACACATTTAAACGCGTTTTCCGGCCAAACCATTGGGGAGGTAGGGCAAAATGTTACTGGACCTTTTTTGTACGATCGCCGCCGTTTCCTAAATCAATTTGAAATATTTGTTTTGAGCTGCGACCAACGGTTCGGCCGCTATCGAGTCTGGAAGGTAAGATGATTAAGTGAAAATTGCGAAAATTTTAACACATATTGGCGTTTTACGGCCAAAAACCCAATAGAGATAGAGCAAAAAATGCACTTGGGAGGGGACCCTTTTTTGCTAGATCACTTCATTCCCGACTAAACGATTTTCTCTCAAGATCCGAGCTAGCTCTAACGGTTTCGCCCGCTATCGGGCTTCAAAGAAAAGCCTGCAAGGGCCAAAATTGGCAACTTTGCGAATTTTTTTTGAGGGGTTTAAAAGTAAAAAATCCGGGTTTCAGACTTTTTCCGGGAGGTTTGAAGGTAAAAGCTACGTCCGTGCAAAATTTCGAGTTTCCAGCACTTCTAGAAGTGGGGTTAGAATTTCGTATACCCTATCAGTGAGTTACAATTGCGGCTGTATATATAGGAGATAACCGAAGTCGGTAACTTAGCGATTTGATGTGTTGACCATTTGTAAATTATTAATAAATTTAGTATATTATTCACTAATATGAAAGCCAATAGAAATTTAAAAATGATGATGAAAATATCAAGTGGAAAATTATCTCTCGAAAATTTTATAATTTGTACAATATCAGTTTTACCAAGAAATATCTACATAGACGTCCTGAGTTGCATGACCAACTATTGATTTGGCTGTACACAATTAAAAATCCCATGTGGGGGGGAACCTTTTAAGTAAGACGGGTAAACCTTTCTCTTTGCCTGCAGTCTATCTTTACTCAAAACAAACAAACTAAAATAACGACATAAGTAACAGTGCCACATTCAAAGGTTCACTGAGGTTGCTTTTACAAAAATTGCAAATCTTAAGTTAAGTTAATTTCAATATATTGTATGAAAAGTCTGTCACGACAGAAAGGCAGATGTTATGTTTCGATTTTCATCCCTCTTAAAGTGATAAGCTCCGCTATCGCTCAGCCAACTGCATTATTATTTTCGTTTTGTCAGATAACTATCACATATCCTTCCAACCTTTTCTTTTTTAACAACCCTATCTGCCTTATGAGAAAGAATAATTTGTCATGAAGTTCAATTCTTTAAGCACATTAGAATTAAGAAAAGGCTCTAAGATCCTCCATGCCGCTATAATTGTACTTTTTGCAATGATTTCAGTTTTAAATTGAATCGTTTTCTGAAATTAATGTTCACTTTCTAAACCAAATCTAAAATCAATAAACATTCTTAATAAATGGCCAACATTGCAGGTCGAGAAAAACTGAGTGATTTATGTAATACTATAGCTGTTGTTCTACGTACTACTTTTTGAAACAGTAACTATTTGCGTGTATACACTTTTATCCCACATTCGTAGAACAATTTAAATTTAAAATGCATTAATAGCAAAATTTTAACAATATACTGATTTGATTTTAATTTAGAGAACGGCGTAGGTTTTATCATTTCGTTTTGCATCTTAATTTATCTTTAAGGTTCGGCTTTGAAAAAATTGGGAAATATCTTTGTCCAAAGCTTTTTTAAAGAATCTATTAAAAACTAATGTTAAAGGACCTTTCTTGAAACATGATTTACAGCAGTTGACGACACTGGAGTTTGTCAGCACTGTGGTGGACGTAGATGGATGTGGGTCATCATTATCTCACCAGGTTCGCTGCCATTTATCTTTGTTTAAAGCTGGCAACTCGATCTCTTGCTAAGAAAGTGTCACTTCATAAAATCAACTATTTCACCACTTAAAAATTGTGATTCGCCAGGTTTCTGCCAAAAAAAAAATTTTTTAAAGAGCGTTTGTGTAAGTAAATGTATATCTTTTGGTGTTAGGCCTGGTGGTTCCATTTCTCTTTGAAATTTTGCCTACAAACTTCATAATTTAATACAACTGTGAAAATAACATCCCATCGACGTTGATAACAATTAAAACCAAAATTGCAACGTTATTAGCTAATTATCCAGACAACTTATAATCATGTCAAACGTTAGTCTCGTCAGAGGGAAATCGCGCCAAATAATAATCTGTAAATACACAGGCAAATAAAAACATCATAATAGGTAAGTTACTTTGCTATTTATAATATTTACTTTATATTACATTCATAAATAGCAGTCTCGCATGTAATAGCTAATTTATAGTACAGAAAATATTGAAATACACTTACCGGACAAAGCGCGCGAGCTGGTAACAGGTGAGGCTGTTGAACGGCTAGTTGAGTACAGATAAAATTTTACTACGTGTGTCGTATTATGTCATTGTTGTTTCAAGACTTTAATTAATTCCAAAAATATATTGGAAAAAAATGTACTAACCAGTAACGCGATATAAGAGGGATGCTTAAACACGATACATTATAATTTAATGCAAACTAAATAATAGTACAAACTTCTTGTATTCCTTTATTCATCTGGCCCCATTGCACTATATTACCAGAGCGTTTTTTAAAGTAGTCTTTTATTTATTACCTTTATGCGTCAATGCTTATTACGGCATTGTTAAATTATTTTACGTTCACAAAAATTGAACCGTTATCTCTTTTGTTAATTAATGGCAGTCTTACCACAAACAATAATCCCCACTATTTTACAGCAAACATAATAAAGAAATAACTCACTGAAACTGCTGCGACGGGTACTCAACTGAGGAATTTTCTGTTTCCTATAGAGAGATTCTTAGGGTATTCAACACTGGAGCGGATAACTGTTTTTTTTAATTATGAAATAGAAATATTTTCATGGTATGTTGCTTGGAAGTATTTAATTATTAGGAAAAATTAGAAGCCTTAAAACTTGTAGAACATTATTTAGTAAAAATTTATATGATAATTATGATTAAGTTAAATTATCTTATAAAGTAATTATCCCAACTTTAATTTATTATTGTAAAATTATAACCAAATTCCTTAAAACATTGATGGGTTTTCATATAAAACCTATTGTGGTCCCATTTTCAGGCTGCTTTATTGAGTTAGTTGGCGAAGCCTTGTAAATGCAATCACACCTGTTAGTAACCAACTTCAAAAACGTAGAGCTTGATGAAAATATACATAACGTCAGACAACTCGACTAACAAATTGGTGGCGTCGCGTCACTGGCGGAAAAACAAACCTGATTAACTAAATTCCGTGTTTGTTTCATTTAAATATACATCGTTTTTAAAGCCTTTGTATTATTAAAGATAAAGAATGGTCTTTTATGTGGATATTCTGGCCGTCTTCTTTTCAATTTTTAACCTCTTTGAATACAACTCCATTAAAAAACATCACGTTGACAGACCTCTAAAAATGATTATATAATAGCCTGTATTAAAATAAAATAGTGTTTGCATGTCGTTTAAAATTTAGCCAACTGGTATCATCATAGTGTTCCAAAATCGTTATCTCTCCATCATCTTTGGACTAAGAACTTGGAGACACGTATTACAAAAGGACAGTATTTAATACATTAACGCCGCTTAGTAATTCAAGTCTATGAAAGGTTAATGTGGTTTCGGACACGTGCTATTTTTTTTAATCTTATAAAAGAACATTTATGAACCCATCCCCATTCGTCATGTGTCAAAAAGAATTTTAGTCGTAGTTAATTCTTATCTTAGACTAACTTCACCAACGACACTCCATACCTAATACTTATAATATCGTCTACAAGCCTTGCAATATTTTTTGTGGAAGTGATAATGGAACTTAATAAAGTTCATGATAGCTTGATAAATAATTAGTAGGCTTATAAATTTTATGTTTTATACAGCTGTGCCATGACTTCAAATTATCTTTGAACGTTGTCGTTTAGTATTATATAAATTTTAGATTTTTTTTTAAGATTTCACAATACTTGATAGTTGCAAAATTGCTACCAATTTACATTGACGTGACCATGGAAAGGTATGTTAATTTTTTTCCTGAAAACAATATTGAAGAAAAGATTCGTCGCAACGAAAAACAAAGGAGCCTATGATTTGTTTTAAATCCTCTGAAAACTCACTTTTTTTTCACAGTTTTTTCTATAACTCCGCGTCGCCTCAAACTCGGTTATAGTCAGATTCAAAAAAATTATCATACCCAACAACTAGGAAATTCTTTGTCGGTATCTTTAATATTAAAAATAATCGTACCAAACAAATTTATTGAAAAAGTATGTTGTGATATTACTTTAGGTGGAGTTGGCCAAATTGTGGAAATTGACGAGGGCCCAAAATTTTGGTAGACGTAAATATAACAGAGGACGACTTATTTTAAGGACAGTGGGTGTTTGGTGGTATAGGACCGCACCACCAACGAAAACTTCTTTAGTGCCGGTAGATAAAAGGGACAAGGAAAATCTGTTAAAGATCCTGAAAGAAAACATTTTACCGGGAAGTAAAATTATTAGTGACTGTTGGCGTGCGTACGACTGGCTGAATCACTCAAAGGAGGTTTGTGGGGCCCTACGCACTCACGCCCACACAAATTACCATCGAGCGGACGTGGAGAAGACGGTGATAAGGATAACATTCCGCGATAAGGCAGGATAAAACTCATTTTGTGGGGTATTTGGGTGAATACCTTTTAAGGCATAAAATACCCAAACCTCAATTAGGCGTATCCACCATTTCTGGATTGCGGCTGCAAATAAACTGTACCCACGTGAACATTAAGGTATGTGATAAGTTACTGAAATGATGCTGACTAATACGTTAATCCTGTCAACGCATGCCTGCCCAATGCGCAGTGCTGCGCACTGCTTGCTCTGTTTGGAAAAAAAATTTACTCCCAGCTTGCAAAAGTCGAATCCCCAGAACGCAATATGTCCGAAAGGCATCAATATAATACAATAATATACTTTCCCCCAGTTCATATGCACCTCGTGCCTGCTCTAATATATACTTGAATATAAATGCCCAACAACCCATGAAA